>NW_004444299.1:417202-422988 GCF_000243295.1 Trichechus manatus latirostris | reverse complement strand
GATTCCAGGGCCAAGGCATTGAAAATACGATAGCCTAGAACATCTTAACACCTTACAGGAAGTAAGGAAGTGCTAAACACAAACAAAAACAAAAAGTAGTGATTCTTGAAAGAACACAGGCCCCAACCTGAAGGAGCTCCTAACGGCCAAAGGTGGAACAAATGATGAAACAACATTAAAAAAAAAAAGATGGATTTCATCTCATGGGCTAACATAAGCTTTCTTGAGATCGTGCTCATATAAGTAAATAAGTAATCAAATAAACACAGCCTGAGGAGAAGCTCTTCCCCATAGGAGATACCAGTTAACAAAAGTAGAAGGAGGAGGGACAGACAGTCACTGACAGGCACACACCACAGCAATGAATGTCGCAGACAAGATCCACCAAGGAATGCCAAAATTACTAAGTAAAAGTTTGAAGAGAAACAGCATTTGCATGTCTCAAAATGCATCCCCAAAGAGACTTATCACCTTCCCAGAGAAAGAGGGTCACTTAAAGTAGAGAAACTGGCAAGGACCATGTCAGCGTCATGGGTTATAGGACACAGCCACATACCGCACCCTGGTCAGATGCCCTGGGAAGACACAGCTCCGTGTCCATCACCTGGCTCTCATGAGAGAACACCATGCAAACCCATAATGAGGACCACAGCATACACACTGAGCAGTACTCCTCACAGAGCAGGAAGATAACGAAAGACTAGAGACGGGGGAAGAAGCATCACAGACTGGAGAGGACTGAGGAGAAATAATGATTAAACGCAATGTGGGATTCAGGACTGGACCCTGGATGAGAAAAAGAGCATAAATGGAAAAATGGGCGGCCTTGAATAAGCTCTGCTGGTTAGTCAATGCTACTGTACCCATTTGAAGTCCTGACATTGGCCTTCATACCGTGACTGTGCAAGATGTCAATGTCAGTGTGGTGAAATGAGTTCCTTTATGTGGCCTTTTGCCTTGGTTCTTTGGAAGAAGAGTTTGAGGTATGTTTCCCCTAAGCCCTGAGGAATTACCTTTGCCCTAGTTTTCTACCCCACACGGTTTGTTACTTTTGTCCAGGTTGATTGATATTTCATGGCTAAGCTGTAAACAACTTGGTTTTGATACTTTTTGTCTGGTCCTGGGCTGCAGCCTGCCCTATGATTGGTCTATTTTATGTATCTTGCAGGAATTGGTCAATAAACTATGGAAATCAGGCAGGTTGTAGCCCAGCCATGCGTACTGTACAAATGAAGTGGCTGTGGCCTACCGATATGGGATTGGTCAGTTTGTGGCCCTGGTGAGAGTACCACGCCTTGAAATTTACGAGGAGTTTGTGTGTATATACAGCCACCCTCACAGAGGTTGGGCAGACACAAAGAAGCAAGAAGAAAAGCAGTAGGAAGAAGCAGAGAGAGAGAGGAGGCAAGGAACCTCCTAAAAGAGCTGTAACACTGGTCAAGGGCTGTAACACTGAAGACAGTGAAAGGCCCAGAAGGGGCCCAGCAGCAGAGCCAGCAGTGACAGATCTTGGCAAGGCCAAGAGGAGCCTGTCCTCAGGGGGCTGAGAGGAGGTCTGCTTGGCTAAGAGGAGCTGAGAGAGCTGTCCTGCACTGAAGAAGGGAGACTTTGCCTGCGTGCTTCCTGATCCTGATTCTGATTTGTAGCCTGTAGCTCCTTATCCCAAGTTGCACCCTGTCCCTTAATAAACCACTTAACTGTGAGTATGGTCTATGAGTTCTGTGTGGCCATTGCAACAGATTATTGAACCCAGAAGAGTAGAGAGTGTCATGGGAAGAATGACTGGTATCAGAATTGGTATAAAGGCTGAAGAGTGGAAGTGTGGCTGATCTCCACCTCATAGGGATCAGTCTTGGGCTGATCTTGATTCGAATTATCCCCCTTGAAGTTAAAGAAATTTTGACACTATTATTACTTCTACCTTTTTACAGTCGGTCAGTACTATTGTACCAATGACGAAGTCCTGCTGTCGGCCTTCCTACCGTGGTTGTGTAAGATGTCAAGTCAGTCAGTACTATTGTACCAGTGTAAACACCCTGACGCTGGCCTTCACACTGTGGCTGTGGAAGATGTTAATGTAGGGAAGTGGGGTGAGGGATACCGGGGACTCTTTGTATTGTTTTTACATCTATGCAGTAAGTCTAAAATTCACTCAAAATAAACAGTTAAATTAGTACCAAGTGGTAAGGGAGAGAAATGTTGAGAACACGGGTCTGGGAGCTTTTAGGAAGGGTTAGCCATCCACCATCACCAAAGATGAGCAAGTATGAAAGTCAGGCCGGTGTGAGGAGAACAAACACCACTGAGGCTGCATCAGAGACGAGGCCCAGGGCTGACTGGGCCAAGTCACTTGGGCCTTTGAGTATTGTGTGGAGACACAGTTCCTTTGTTTTTAAAAGTAGGGGAAATAGTGGTCTTCTCACAGGGAACTGTAGTAAAACATTCTGTAATTGGTAAATTGCTACACAAAGAAGGTATCATCTCTGAGGCACTTTTGCTTGATAACCATTGGTGTGGGGTCCAGTGGTACTTGCCCTAGTCAAAACTTCTCATCGATGAGGGCTGAGCCTCATAAAATCACCTCTGCTGTCCTCCCTGCTCAGCTGCCCCCAAATCATTGTCCCTGCTCCTTGTCTCCTGTCCCTGCTGAGGCTTAGCCAACCAGTGATACAGGACACCCTCTCCCGTGTGAGGTTTTACGTGGTCCATAATAAATGCAGCAAGCAGTTTCCCTCACACACAAAGACCCTGGTGCTCAGCACTCACTATCCTTACCAAGGATAAAGGGGTTCTCAGATCTGCAGGCCCACCAAGAGGGGATCTCTCAGAGCCTGGGCTCAGCTTTGTGTTTTATAAAAAAATTCCTACCTGGTCACAAGCCCAGTAGTTCTTTCATCAGTGGCCACTGTTTTAATCTGCAAGGATCTGAAGAAGTTGCTAAGGTTGTGTCATGTGCTTTTTTTATTCATTAAGGAACGAGGCTTCCCATAATGTGCTCGGGATTGTATTAGATGTTTCCACACTTCTAAGTCTAAAATAAGGAGACTTGGTGGCTCAGTGGTTAAGTGCTCGGCTGCTCACCTAAGGTTAGCAGTTTGAACCCACCAGCCACTTCATGGGAGCAAGATGGGGTAGTCTGCTTCCATAAAGATTTTACAGCCTTGGAAACTCTATGGGACAGTTCTACTCTGTCCTATATGGTCGCTATGAGTCGGAATCGACTCTACAGCAACTTTTTAAAAATAAGTCTAAAATATCTTACTGAAAGGCAAGACATATCTTTACTAAAATATCTCACTTTTTAAAACTATCTAGGGGGACGTGCTTATGACTCCTTCTTACAGATGAGAAAATGGGGATTCACCGACTAAGTCAACTTGCCCTGCACCCTGGTTACTGGCAGTTGGTGGTTGTGCTATTTTTTAAAGAAAAACCTTGAAGTTAATTTAAGCATATTTTTTTCACTTTTTACCCTGCTCCCAAACGATACTCATTATGCTACATTTCAAGAATGTATTGAAATAATTTATCAATTACTCACTGCTCTCTAGTTATGAATAATATGGCTGGAATATCTTCACAAAGTGTGGGTTACTACCTGGCATGAGCTGTGTGCACCCACCTCCCCGGAGCTGGGTTCTGATCAGGCCTGCACACACAGCTCTTGGGGGGGGGCAATTAGAGGCATGCTCACAGCCTGCCCAGAGCTGCAGCCTCCAGGGTCTAGTTAAGGATTTCTTCCCACCGCTCTGGGCTCACATGTGGAAGGTAGGAGCTGGACCACACTGGTGTCAGCTTTGTCAGGGAGGTGATTTCATGGGGGCCTTCCGTGGGATTTAAGGAGCAGAGGGCAGAAAGCTCTCCAAGGTGCAAAGGCAAGTCAAGGAAGCTCCCCAGCAAACAGATATGCCTCCAGGGGGCACCTACATTTCACCCAAGCAAATGGGTTCATTGAGATTGTTACAAAGGAAGTTCCCTCTGAGATAATTGCACTGTTTCAAATGTAAATCATCTGGATTTGCCTTTTTCCTCCTCACCTAATTGCTTCTTAATTCACAACAGACTCATTAAAACTCCCAGGGAGAGGGGAGAATGGGCGTCTGAGAAGGAGGGAGGCTCTGGGGGCCCCTGCACCCCCGTTTCAGAGAGCATCTGTCTTTGGATTTACTACTCACTGTCCCTCTGAGATGTCTATGTTGTGTCACTCTGAGGAATTTTGTTAAAAACCCACCCACCTCGCCGGAGGAATGGTTTCCTGTAGCTCAGCTTTCTTATCAGCCAACAACCAAAGCCCGCTCTGCAGGCTTTTTTACACTTGAGTTTTTGTTTGTTTTACTTTTTACCACTTTAATGGGAGGAAAAAAACAGAACAGAAAAGAGAAAAACCAATTCTCCTTCAGCCAGGATCCCAGTCACCCGAGTGCCCAAGGCTGGCAAAACTTCCTCGTCTGAAAAGTGTGTGCCTGAGAAAGAGTGCCAGCTCCGGGTTCTAAGTGTCCCTGAGAGCCACTTGTAGGATGTGGTCCCCAATTAACGTGGCCATAACCGGTCCATAAAGGGGCACTGGTGGCCTGGTCCTCCTCCGGGAGCCCAGGTGATGTGAGTTGTTGGGACGACTTCAGGGGTCATAACCTTGGGACAAAGAAAAGAGCCTTGGGGGCCCCCGGTGCCCAGGGACCCATCTTGGCCAGGTATTGTGCTTACCACCCACCACGGCAGCTCTTCTGGCCTGCGGTGAACACACACCTGGGTCTGTATGTCACCTGTGTTCTTCCACGCACATGGATGACAGAACTTCTAATCCAACACAGGGAAGGAAGGAACAATCCACATTTATGAGATCCCCAAGGTGAGTCTCCTTTTAGCTCTTATTGTCCAAATGCAATATGTACTTTCTGTTTGAAACGCTGTATTGACAACACTATAATACGATCTCACTAATTGTTTGCATTAGAAATAGAACGTGAACAACCCTGCAGACCAGTGGGCACCTCAGAAATAAGGCAAAGTCTCCCTTATAATTGACCAGTATGTCTGACTGTGTTTACGTTATCTAGAGTTTGTGGTGATCTGCCATGAATAAGTCATATTTTCTGATACAGAAGGCCACCACCCATCTGTCAGTTTGTCGTACTGTGCTGACTTGTGTGTTGCTGTGATGCTGGACTTTACGCCACCAGTATCTCACATACCAGCAGGGTCACTCATGACAGTGCCCTGATACTGTCACCCAACAATGCTCACACTACTGCTATAGAATTTGTTGGGCTTCTCTCGGGGACAGTGTGCCCACTCCTTGAACACCCTAAGAAAACACCTGACAGTCTGACTTACCAGAAGGGGTCATGGAGCCCCCTCTGCAGGGACACAGGTGGGGTCAGAACTTCAGGGCACGGAGACCCCTGTGCTTCTTGCTTCCCCTTCAAACTCACTTTGTAGTTTGGAAGCTTTTTCTAGTCTGTGGATTAGGCTCCAACTTGCTCATGTCCCTTCCACATCTCCTCTGTCAGATCTGGATGGTGCCTTTTGAACTTAAAGAATTCTGCACCTCTGTGCTTGGTCTCTGCGTGGCCACTGACCTCTAACCCATGTGTCACCTGGGCCTCCTTGCTGTGAAGAAACTCAGTGAGTGTGGGGTGGGGGGTAGTTTCTGTGAATACTCCAGTTGTCATCCCACCCACATAAATAGTCTTTATGGGCATCACTGATGCCATGAAGAAATGCCTATCCCGTTGCCCATTACAAAAGCTCAGGTAAGCTTTGCCATCAGCAGCCAGCACACGTTA
>NW_004444299.1:381089-390382 GCF_000243295.1 Trichechus manatus latirostris | reverse complement strand
CACCAAAAAAAAAGGTAGAGAAGTTAGAGGGTTGATATGCTGTGGGGTTGTTAACCAATGTCATAAAACAACATGTGTACTACTGTTTCATGACAAACTATTTGTTCTGTAAGCCTTCACCTGAAGTACAATAAAAAAAAAAATGTAAAAATAATATTAGGCTCTGGATGATTTCCTAATTTACTTCTGCTTCTAACAGTTGTGGCAGATTCATTCCGTCAGGGATTGAGCTTTTTCACAGCTCGACGTTGATAATCATGAATACTAGATTACTTCTGGCTCACTCTGCACTCTCACTCCTAGGGCATAGCCATTTGGCGACTCAACCCAAGGCTTGTGGTGTTTCTCAGGACCCCTACTCCTAGGTGGTCTCTGAATTCCAATTCTGTAGACACAGCCCTGTGAGTCTAACGGTGTTCTTCTCGGCTTCTCTTCGTCTCAGCTGTGGCTCCAATTTCAGAGTAAAGCATCAGAAAAGCAGCTCAGCCTCTCAGCTTCCCTCCTCTTGATCTAGGTCCCCTCTGCCTTGGTCTGGGTCCTTATGTCTTTTTCTGGGTCCTCTCTGCCTTGATCATGGTGCCCTCTGCCTTGGTCTGGGTCCCTTCTGCCTTTGTCTGTGTTCCCTCTGACTTGATCTGGATGCCCTCTGCCTTGGTCTGGGTCCCCTCTTCCTTGGTCTGTGTTCCCTCTACCTTGATCCGGGTTTCCTCTGCCTTGGTCTGGATGCCCTCTGCCTTGATCAGGGTGCCCTCTGCCTTGATCTGGGTGCCCTCTGCCTCGATCCGGGTTCCCTCTGTTTTGGTCTGGATGTCCTCTGCCTTGGTCTGGGTCTCCATGCCTTGATCTGGGTCCCCTTTGCCTTGGTTGCTCTCCAATATCTTCAGAATATTTTTCTGACTTTTCTCATAATTATTGGTGGAGGGTGTATCTAGTCAGTATTGGTGAAGGTGGATCTTTCTCTGCTATTGATTTGTGAAATAAATGTAAAATGTTACATTAAACCCAAATCACTGTCCTCTTGTGCTTAGAGTTCTAGCTTACTCAGGCTACACTTTGTCTCAATGATATCATCAAGGGTAAGGGTCTCAAATTCAAATGTCTTCTTGGGCCTGCCAGGGAAAGTGAGTGTGTGAAGCAGGTGAATAGGCTACAGGCAGGTGAGTGGGTGGGGACTGTGATGAGCTGGAGAGCACCCCTGCTTGGCCAGCTGATGCTCTTGGACCATTGGTTTGTGAAACCTAAGCTCTCGTCTTAGTGCTGCTTCCAGATTTATCTCCTTTTAAGAGATAAATGTCATTGAGACATTTATCTCAAGGTCTTCAGACTCAAAACTTACACTATGTGTCAACATCCTATCCACGAGGCATCTTCTGGCCTCAGCAGGTTCCACTGCCCTAGAGAGAGGGTCACCGTAGCACCCGGACATGCACAGACCGCTTGTTAGAGATCTGCCTTCATGGTGCTGTGATAAATCCAAACTGTATGGAAACACACATTTCCCTCATTCCTCTTTTCATGAACAGATCATTTTTAAAAAGTTCTCTTTTAAATTTAGTACAAACAGTTGAAAGTGTTCTTCTGTTTCTATATGTGGCAGACAGAGTGCTAAATTAAATCTATCCAATTGTTCTTGGCCGACTGTAAAGTAACCACAAGTATTTCCTAAGATTGTTTAAACATTTTACAGGCTATAACATGAGGCACTTCCAGTCTCTGCTCAGCTGAGACCCCAAGACAGTATTTGTCAACTATTCCCACATTCAGAAGTGAGGTGGGAGGCTACCATAGCAAACCAACAAATTAACCAACCAGTTACCATTGGGTCAGCTCTGACTCATGGTGACCCCATGTATGTCCGAGTAGAACTGTGATCCATAGGGTTTTGGAATGACTAATTTTTCAAAAATAGATTGCCAGATCTTTCTTCCAAGTTACCTATGGATGGACTCAAACTGCCAACATTTTAGTTAGCAGCCAACCGTGTTAACCATTTGCAACACCAGCAAACTGAGAAGTTAACATTTGGTTGTGCCAACCTCCTACCTCTGGCCCATAAAACAGGTTGTTGGGAGCCAAGAGTGGGTTGGAGACTTGCCCTAGGGCCACCTTGTCAACAGAATTTAAGAGGTCCATCCCATCTTCCTGTATTCTGGAAGTATCCAGAAGTATCCTTCTACCAGAGGACCAAGCAGCCCACAGCTAGGTGGCAGTGAGTGGACCCATGCAGGTATCCTCTTTTAACCAAAAGAGGATTATTTTATCCTTTTCAGTAGATGAATGAGAATTAGAGATAGCCATGTGTTGGCTCTGGAAGGAGCTATACACTCGTCTTGTGAAAGAAGAGTTTCTTCACTGTTTTCTTTGCTGTTCATGCAAATAGTGCGTGCACAGAAATGTCTCAAAGATATAGATTATGTTGCCACTTCAGCTGCCTCGTCGGTGTGAGCCTGTACTGCTGTAATTTCAGCCCTGAAATCATTTCACTTGTTAGAGCAAAGCGTCTGCCTGATTAACTATGTTGCTTATGGTAAAAGACCAGCACACAATTTATTTAAGGAGATACAGTAAAATTCAAACAATTCCTAAGCTCTGTGTAGGGAAATAGCAGCTGAAGGAAGAGGAACATTCAACCCCATTACAACATTGCTGGTAAGTCACTGAGGCATTGTTATGGTGTCTGGCAATTTTCGGTTATTCTTCCCAAACTATGAAAACTCTTGTGGACAAACTGAATTTCCTCTACCAGTGAAAATGTTGTAAGCCACTGTGTTCAAAGAGTAATTGTCCCTGCAGCCCACTGGAGCGACATTCAGGGAGGACAGCCTGAGGTATCCAAGACGTCCACTGCCAAACAGCATGTGCTTGTTTCCTTCTGCACCCCTGCCTTCTTTGCTCTCCCCCAACTCGACGGGTGTTAGTTATTATCAGAGAACTGCCCAGACCTCAACCTAGGACATAGATGTGAATGCTGTGAGTTGTCTGATCAGGAAACTACTTGTTTTCTCCCGCTCCTCTTAGCTGTGAGTTTCCAGACTCCCGGCAGGAAGGCTAATGTTTCATGTGTTTCTGACTCTGGGTAATTTACTTATTGGTATAGTTATTCACGTTCAGATCCCTTGTCTAGCCATCCTTCACAGCCTGATCCAAATCTAATTAGAAATGTTAAGACAATAGGAATACTCTATAGCCTTCAATAATTCACTCTCAATTTGCAATTCCTTTGTGATTGCTGCAGGCTCTCAGTAGGGAGGGGAAAAATATAAAAATCAACAAAAAACAATGAATTAACAAGTAAAAGATGATTAAAATGGGCCATTTTAAACTTAATTAACATGCATATAAATTCATTAAGGTTGATATCTTGCTTCATTATGAGTTATAGGAAAATAAATAATTAGAATGATTTCCACTGATGAAGAATTTGGATGCTTGTTGTGTACATTAGTGGGAAATACGATTTTATCCTCCAACAACAAATCTACACTTTGTCAATCATTAAACTTATATAGATAAACTGACGGTAAATTCAGTGATTTAATCATGTTTTCTCTTTTCATTGCACAAACTGAACTCTTGGATAGTAATGGATTGAAATGTAAAATCTACGCTACTTTCAGAAGAAAAATGTTCCTCCTAAAATGCGTAAAATGATTAGGGCTCAAATGAGAATGAGCAGTGAATTTTCCTAAAATATTTCTTTTTTTTTTTTTAACTGTATTTTATTGACACAAAAAATTCCCTTTTCCTTACTGTGACAGTTTTGCATAAATTGAGCTGAGCCTTAGAATGAGGCTCTAATCTAATCTCGCCTTTGTTTTTTCAGGGATAATACTAATCTACTCTGAGAGAGATATAGAAATTCAGATGTAATAGAGCTCAAATAAATATTCTTTGAAGAAAATTTAAAAAGCCCCCAAATAAGGCATGCATGTAATAGCTCGTTTGGGCACATTTCTAAACAAAGATTTCTACTGTGGCTGTAATCCCTGTGATTTAGTGGGTTGAGGCATAAAGCATGGCTGTACCCTGACTGCCAGGGTCAAAATTGAGGGAAGGGAGAGGCTGACGAGGTGGTGGGGTGAGGCTGGAGGCTCAGAGGCAAGTGCTCCTTGATGTGGTGTTCATGGGGTCTTCTGGCCTCACTGAGATGCCCTTGGTTTCAAGGCCCCACCCTGTGAATTGTGGCATCTCGAGAAGAAAGTCCAGATGGGTCCAGCCAGGAGGTGTGTGCTGAGGCTGAGCAGCTCTGAAGGAGGGGCTTGCAGAAACCAGGCAGAAACACCAGAGGGTGTGCTGGCCTTTCAGGCCTGTGGTCAGTCAAGGCTTCATACTGGCTCCTCAAAACCTGCTTGTTACAGAGGACTCAGTGATGTGACTGATTACACATGCCAGAAAGCAATTAAATAGGAGGCAAACTTAACTGTGCAGCATTTGCAAGCACCTAAATGTTCCCTACATTTGTACATTCCCTACATTTTACCACCTTAAATAGTGAAATGAAATGAAGTTTTACATTTGAAAATTTAAATAAGTATAAAATGATGTGTCATAACATTTCTAAACATCTGTATTATAACAAGCACTATGTTTGAAATATCTGTCTGTATCTGTCTATCTATCTGTCTATCCACTTGTCTGTCTGTCTGTCCATCCGTCCTTCCCTCCATCCGTCTATCTATCATGAAATCTAAAATGCCTAAAACATCAGATATAAGGTATATCTTTTTGGGTTGGCCAAAGTTCACAGTGATAAATGTGGTCAACTCTTGAGGGGAATAAGAAGTTAGAAATAAAATTCATAGAAGGTGATTAAAGGAAAAAGGTACTGAAGCACGTAATATACCATTCTAAGGTCTTTTTATATGGTTGTTGTTTCTATAAGTACTTTCCATGTAAACTGCACCAGTTCTCTTTCCCTGGAATGTATGCACCAACTTTTCTCCTAAGTATTGCATGGCAAGGGTCACAGGCACGCCTTCCCCCGGGTGCACAGTTTTGTGGTTCTTTCCTTTATCCATAGCAACTTAACAGTCTGTTGTCTGCATCAACTTTAAACAAAGTTAGAAAAAAGAAGACAGGAGACTCTGAACCAGAGAAATGATATTGAGAGAAAGACCCTACAGACATGCTGACTTTGAAGACAGAGGCGGGGCCACAAGCCAAGGACTTCAGGCAGCCTATAGAAGCTGGAAAAGGCAAGAAAACAGCTTCTCCTCTAGAACCTCCAAAAAGGAATGTAACCTTGCCAGCACCTTGATTTTTTTCCCAGTGAGACCTATATCAGACTCTGACCTCCAGAACTATAACATAATAAATTCAAGCCACTAAATATGTGGTAATCTGTTATAGCAGCAACAGGAAACCAATACACTTTCCAACTTCTTTGTTCAAGTTGAAAAAGAAGAATAATTAAACAGTCAGGGCTAATGTGCCCATAAAAACTGTACACATGTGATAGAAAAAAAAATATTTTCCAAGATATATAAAAGAACTCAGCATACTCAAAGGCATTTAAATATTTGCATGTTGAGATGGTCATATGAGATGCTTAAACATGTGTATGATCAGCTTCTGTCCTCTGTGCAGAGAGAAAACAGCATTGCCAGTAATGGCAATCTATGGATAGATAATGTTTACACAGCACACGTTTCAAACAGAAGCATTCCAGGAAATCTGTATAAGTATATATTTGAAATTTTAATTTTCGTGCAGTGGATCACTCAGTCACTTATAATACTTTCTTAAGAGAAATGCAAGAATTGTTGAAAATTAGTGAGCTCCACCATGGGTCAGTGAGAGATAAAAAGCAACTCACCATCTCGTCGGTTGAGCCGCGCAAATCCAGGGCTGTGGCTGCTGGACAGCTCCGAGGAACTGCTGAAGGATGAGGGAGGAAGGGCAGACAGCAGAGGCTCCTCACAGCTATCTGTCAGGGGAAAATGCCACATTCGGGTTAACGTCCTCATTATAGCCCTTTACAACCAGCAACCTAAAACATTATAAATCCCAGAGCAAACATCAGCCTTAATGGGGACACTTGGAAGCATCAGAATACAAAGAGAACGTCTGACGTTACTGCTTCTACTGAACACACTGGTGAATTGAAGTCCCAGACAGCACAAGAAAAGAAAGGAAGTAACTATCTGAGGAACGGAAGGGTGATAAAAAACTGTCATCATTCATAGCTGAAAGAAATGAAAACACAATCTACAAATTATTAACAACAGTGAGAGTTTAAAAAGAGGCTGACTATATTATCAATAAAATACCAATATTAATCAAATTTCTATATTCCCAAAAGGTTAAAAACATAATTAAAAAAATTTACAATAACAACAAAATATCAAGTACCTGAGACTATTGCTCAAAAGCGGGCCTGAGTCAGTCAGTTAAGGGCTTACCAGAGTGCAGGCTCCCTGAGATGACGAAGAAATTTCGCCTTTGGAGCAGCTTCAGGCTTCGCCTGAGAGTTCCTGTCCACCCTTCCTGAGGACTTACCTTATAGATTTTGGAACTGCGTATCAGTCCTCCACAACTGTGTGAGCCAATTCCTTGCAATAAATCCATTCATATTTATCTCCTACTCCCGCTTCCTTGGCTGAACCCAGACTCATAGAAGTAGGGAAACTCGGCACTGGGGGAGACGCCCCTTATCCCCATGTAATTGTTAGGTGCCATTGAGTCTGTTTTGACTCATAGTGACCCTATGTACAACAGAACAAAACACTGCCCAATCCTGCTCCATCTTCACGATCATTGTTATGCTTGAGCCCATTGTTGTAGTCACTGTGTCAATTCATCTCATTGAGGGTCTTCTTCTTTTTTGCTGACCCTCTATAAGCATGTTGCCCTTCTCCAGAGACTGATCCCCCCTGATAACATGTCCAAAGTATGTGAGACAAAGTCTCGCCATCTTTGCTTCTAAGGAGCATTCTGACTGTACTTCTTCCAAGACAGATTCGTTCGTTCTTTTGGCAATCCATGGTATACTCAATATTCTTCACCAACACCATAATTCAAAGTGTCAATTCTTCTTTGATCTTCCTTATTCATTGTCAGCTTTCACATACATATGAGGCGATTGAAAATTCTATGGCTTTGCTCAGGCGCATCTTAGTTCTTAAAGTGACATCTTTGCTATTTCACGCTTTAAAGAAGTCTTTTGCAGCAGATTTGCCCAATGCAATGCATTATTTGATTTCTTGACTGCTGCTTCCATGGGGTTTGATTGTGGATCCAAGTAAAATGAAACCCTTGACAACTTCAATCTTTTCTCCATTTATCATGATGTTGCTTATTGGTCCAGTCGTGAGGATTTTTGTTTTCTTTATGTTGAGGTGTAAACCATACTGAAGGCTGTAATCTTTGATCTTCATCAGTAAGTGCTTCCAGTTCACTTTCAGCAAGCAAGGTTGTGTCATCTGCATATCTCAGTTGTTAATGAGTTTTCCTCCAATCCTGATGCCCTGCTCTTCTTCATATAGGCCAGCTTCTTGGATTATTTGCTCAGCATACAGACTGAATAAGTATGGTGAAAGGATACAACACTGATGCACACCTTTCCTGATTTAAACCACACAATATCCCCTGGTTCTGTTCTCCCCATAATGATCCATAAATTCAAACAGCCTTTGTCCTTGCCTCCTCTCAAATGCAGGTGTCGTAAGCCCCACACAGGAAGGCCAACTATGGGGAACTAGAGGGAAGTGATGGGGTGAGATGTGTACCCTGAGTATTCCAGAGTAATGAGAAAAATAAGCCGCCTTCAGGAATGTGAAATAAATGCCAGGGATCTGTGCCTTTCTCCAGTGTATGGTCACTGCATGTAGAAACTGTGAATTATTTGAATGTGTACCCTCTGCAGAGAACAACAAATTCTTAACAAATGCATAGGAACAGGAAAGAGGTGGTGAGGCGGAGTCAACGTAGCACTATAGACAGAAGCACCATGCTGTTCTTCCACAGCAAAGACCTGAAAAACTAAGTAAAACAGAGACAAACATCAATCCTGGAACCCCGAGTGTCAAAAGAAGAGATAAAGAACTCAACCAAGCACCGAATGGAATAAGAAACTGAAGAGAACAGAGAGTGAGGAGAGTTATGAGCAGAGATCCCCTATCTGCTAACACAGCATGTATCCACCATCTTGGACTCCTCTAGGAGACTGGCGGAAAGAGTACTGGAAAGCAGATTCATGGTGCTCCCAGCAGGAGACAGAGCACCTGGTAACCAGCAAGACACGCTTCCCCATCCCCCACTTTGCCTCCCCCTGCTCAGCCTTTGCCATTTCCCAGCTGATCTGAGGCTTGCCGGCAGGCTGATCCGCCGCTTTCCAGCAGGCCAAGACCGTGGCATGGGAGGCGCCGGTTGCATGCCACTCAGATTCACCCCATCCACACAAGCCGGCTTCTTCACTGCCATTTCTTTGTTGCTGGTGTTCCTTTTTTTGGCCTCTTTTAGTTTCTTCCCTGTCTCTCACCTCCTTCCCCTCCTTTCTCTTGAACACCTGACTCCGTGTGCCATCTTTGCTTCTTCTTGACAGGCAGTGAAGTGCCACTTGGCTGGAGAACTGTTTCCCCAGTCTGTGCCACCAAGTTTGTTTTCTCTTTCTTTTTTCCTTTTTATTTTTCTTCATTTCTCATTTTTTCATCTCTTTCTACTTACCTTTTTTTCCTGTCCCCTGAATAGCTAGTGCTGTGTATCATCTCCACCCCTTCTAGCCAGGCTATACTGCTCAGCTTAGGAGCTGCTTCCTTGGTCTGCACCACCACACCAGTGGGATCCCTGGGGGCACTTTTTAAAATTTTATTTCTTTTTTCCTTTTTGTTTTTCTTAATTTCTCAGTTTCTCATCTCTCCACTCCAACGGTAGGCTCCTGCAGCATTTTTTCTTTTTTCTTGGCTCCTGTTTCCCTCTCCTCTCTCTTTTCTTTCCCATACCCAACCTAGCTCTATACATCACAACCTTACCCTCCCCCTCCTTCCTGCCTATCTGCACCATGTGCTGAACATTGCACTCCCAAGAAGCACAGGCACAGCCTACTTGAACCTGCCCTGCAATAACCCCTGGCTCACCTTGTCAGCCCCAATACATGCTACAAACAACCCATCCCAGCCTGTCTCCTTCAGCTAGACCTGCCCTGCAGCACCATAGCTGAGTAACTAGCCCTGTCCATTTGACAAGGAGGTAAAAAAATATCATGTCTACAGCCCAGCAAACAACAAAGAACACACAGCCCTCCTGCTCAGATACAACCAAATAAAATAAAAAAGCAGGATGAAACAAACAAATCT
>NW_004444299.1:377999-379708 GCF_000243295.1 Trichechus manatus latirostris | reverse complement strand
AAATAACAGCAATAAACTCACACCTATCAATAATTACACTGAACATAAATGATCTAAATGCACCCATAAAGAGACAGAGAGTGACAGAATGGATTAAAAAAAAAAAAAGGATCCATCAGTATGCTGTCTACAAGAAACACACCTTAGAAATAAAGACATACAGTTATTAAAAATCAAAGAATGGAATAAAAATATATCAAGCAAACAGCTACCAAAAAAGAGCAGGAGTAGCAATACTAACCTCAGATAAAATAGAGTTTAAAACAAAATCCACCCTAAAAGACAAAGAAGGGCACTATATCATGATTAAAGAGACGATCCATCATGAAGACATAACCATAATAAATATCTACGCACCCAATGACAGGGCTCCAAAATACATAAAACAAACTTTAACAGCACTGAAAAGAGAAACTGACAGTTCCACTATAATAGTAGGATACTTCAACACACCACTCTTGGTAAAGCACAGAACATCTAGAAAGAAACTCAACAAAGATACAGAGACCTGAAGGGCACGATCAGCCAACTTGACCTCATAGATATATATAGAACACTCCAACCTACAGCTGCAAAGTACACATTCTTTTCCAAAGCACATGGAACGTTCTCCAGAATAGAACACATCTGAGGACACAAAGCAACCTTCAACAAAACCCAAAACATTGAGATAATACAAAGTATCTTCTCTGATCACAATGCCATCAAAGTATAAGCCAACAACAGAAAGAGCAAGGAAAAAAAATCAATTACATGGAAACTAAGTAATACCCTGCTTAAAAACCACTGGGTAATAGAAGAAATCAAAGATGGAATTAAAAAATTCCTAGAATCAAATGAGAATGAAAACACATCATACCAAAACCTTCAGGACACAGCAAAGGTAGCGTTCAGAGGTCAATTTATAGCAATAGATGCGCACATCAAAAAAGAAAGGGACAGAATAAAAACTTTAGCTACACAACTTCAACAAATAGAAACAGAACAGTAAAAGAAGCCTACAGCCACCACAAGAAACAAAATAATAAAGACCAGAGCAGAAATGAAATAGAGAATAGAAAAACAATAAAAAGAATCAACAAAATCAAAAGTTGGTTTTTTGAAAGGATCAATAAAATTGGCAAACCACTAGCCAAACTGACAAAAGAAAAACAGAAGAGAATGCAAATAACTCAAATAAGAAATGAAACGAGGGACATTACAACAGACCCAAATGAAATAAAACAGATCATAACAGAGTATTATGAAAAACTATACTTTGACAAATTTGAAAACCTAGAGGAAATGGACAAATTTCTGGAAACACACTACCTACCCAAACTATCACAAATTGATGTTGAAAATCTGAACAGACCCATAACAAGAGAAGACATTGAAAAGGTAATAAAAAAAAAAAAAAATCCCAACCAAAAAAAACCTTGGCCCAGATGGCTTCACTGGAGAATTCTACCAAACTCTCAACTCTCAGAGAAGAGATTACACCAGTACTACTCAAACTATTTCAGAACATAGAAAAGGAAGGGATACTTCTAAATTCATTTTATGAAGCCAGCATAACCCTGATGCCAAAACCAGGCAAAGAAACCACAAAAAAAGAAAATTACAAACCAATATCTCTCATGAAAATAGATGCAAAAATTCTCAACAAAATTCAAGCCAATAGAATTCAGCATCATATCAAAAAAATATACACCACGACCAAGTAGGCT
>NW_004444299.1:372918-376114 GCF_000243295.1 Trichechus manatus latirostris | reverse complement strand
TCACGCGAATAGACAAATGCACACTCATGTTCATTACAGCATTGTTCACAATAGCAAAAAGATGGAAACAATCTAGATGCCCATCAATACATGAATGGATAAACAAACTATGGTACATACACACAATGGAGTATTATGAAATGATAAAGAACAATGATGAATCTGCGAAGCATCTCACAACATGGATGAATCTGGAGGGCATTATGCTGAGTGAAATAAGTCGGTCACAAAAGGATGAATATTGTATGAGACCACTACTATAAAAACTCATGAAAAAGTTTACACACAAAAAGAAACAATCTTTGATGGTTACGAGGTAGGGGAGGGGTGGGGGTGGAAAAACACTAAATTGACAATAGATAAGTGGTAACTATGGTGAAGGGTAAGACACTACCCAATACTGGGGGAGCCAGCACAGCTTGTTCAGGGTAAGGTCGTGGATGCTCCATGGTCAAATCCAAACTTGCTGAGGGACCGAATTACTGGGCTGAGGGCTGTGGGGACCATGGTCTCAGGGAACATCTAGCTTAATTGGCATAATACAGTTTATAAATCAAATAGTCTACATTCTACTTGGGTGAGTAGCATCTGGGGTCTTAAAGCCTGTGAGTGGCCATCTAAGATTACTATACTTCACTGGTCTCATCCCTTCAGGAGCAAGTGAAAATGAAGAAAACTAAAGACAGAAAGGAAAGGTAAGTCCAAAGGATTAATTGACCACAACTACTATAGCCTCCACCAGACTGAGTCCGGTACAACTAGATGGGGCCCGGCTACCACCACTGACTGCTCTGACAAGGATCACATTAAAGGGTCCCGGACAGAGCTGGAGAAAATTTTAGAACAAAATTCTAACTCAAAAAAAGACCAGACTTACTGGCCTGACAGAGACTGGAGAAACCCAAAGAGGATGACCCCCAGACACCCTTTTAGCTCAGTAATGAAGTCACTCTGGAGGTTCACCTTTTAGCCAAAGATTAGACAGGCCCATAGGACAAAATGAGACTGAAGGGGCACACCAGCCCAGGGGCAAGGACTAGAAGGCAGGAGGGGACAAGAAAGCTGGTAGTAGGGAACCCAAGGTCGAGGAGGGAGAGTACTGACATGTCATGGGGTTGTTAACCAATGTCCTAAAACAATATATGTACTAACTGTTTAATGAGAAGCTAGTTTGTTCTGTAAACCTTCATCTAAAGTACAATAAAAAAAAAATGCATAGAAACAAATACACCCACCAAATAAAACTTTCACAGGATGAGACTGGGATTCTCATGGTTACTCCCAGACTGGAGAGAGTCTCCCTATCTTATATTCTATCTGTCTGGGCTTATTTTAAGGAAGATCTAAACCATTAAGAAGAAAGTTCTGAAAATTTTCCTAAACAGAATATGAGATGAATAAAGTGTCCCCTGTGGTAACTCATCTACTTCCTACACCTTTAGATTGGCTGTCATTTGTAAGGAGTTTCTATTATGGGTTAGTTACAAAATTATTGTACAAAACATTCTTCCACGACCCAGAACGATCAGCAGTACTTTAGCATTCTTTGTACAGTTGCTTCAATTCAAAATCATTACGTTAAATGTTAATGCCTGCTATCATTTTATTTTAGTCAAGTTGCAAGGTGATTTTCAAATGAACTCACAAAATCATCCACCGTTCAATTGTCGTACACACATTGCTTAATATGAACGGAGATATGCCATATTGAGATATCTCTTTGCTAGCTGTAAATAGTAAGTATGAATGATAATGTTAAAAATCATTATTCTCATTATAATTGCTGCACTAATGGTCAGAAAATCCTTAGAAAACAATACAAAAGGAGGTATGAATGGATGAACAGAAGGAAGAGTGGATTTAAAAGCTGTCTGCTGGTCCCCATGCTTGTGGCTGATGCTCAAGTAGCCGGACCTTGTGGTCCAGATCGTGGCTGACAGGGTATGAACCCTGCATTCTCAGGAAGAACCCCACCAACACACTCTTCTCACCCACTTACTAGGTAGAAAAGAGTGTCACCACTGCATTTGTTATGCAGAAATAATGAGATAAGAAATGTGGAGATAACTGTAGCGCATGCAACTGTTTCAGCTGGAGGAAACCTTGCTGCAGCCAGCTTCAGCCTCATTTCCACATCCTTCTTTAAATGACCTCCAGCTTCTGCGCTGCCCTCTCAGACCATTCTTAGCATGGCAGCCCGAGGCCGATCAAGCTGCCCTCTGACCATGTCCTTCTCTGCTGGACTGTGGGGGCCGGGGTCACTGGTGTCTGGGCTGTGGCCACATTCTGCAACTGCCATGTTAGTGGCACCATCTCCCCAGATGCCACACTTGGAGGCCCTACACCCCCTTCCCAGTTGTCATCAGATTCTGCCTCCTCAGTGGGACCTGCCTCATCCCCTACACAGCCCTGTCCCTTTTCTGCTGATCCTTCTCCTCAGCATACACTCAGCAATTTACTGAGTCCCCTATTTGTTTGTAATCTGAACACCCTAAACAGAACAGAACCTCCAAGAGGGGCAAGAGAGGGGCTTGGGATATTTTGCCCACCTCCGTCTCCCCTGTACCTAGAACACAGTCATCTCATAATGGCCAGGTAATAAAAATGTTTGAAACATAAAATATTTTCTTATTAATACACAGATTATTACAAAGTATGCCTTCTGTACATGAAGGACCCACTTCCTGTTTGTCAGTGTGTCATACTGCAATGGCCTGACTGTTGCTGGATGCTGGAAGCTACGCCATTGGTATTTCAAATACCATCAGGGTCTCGCATGGTGGATAGGTTGCAGCAGAGCTTCCAGACTGAGACAGACTAGGAAGAAAGGCCTGGTGATCTACTTCTGAAAACTAGCCAATGAAAACCCTGTGGCTCACAACAGAACACTGTCCTACTGGCTTGCTTTGGACATGTCATCAGGAGGGATCAATGATTGGAGGAAGACATTGTGTTTGGTGAAATGTAGAGGGGCAGCAAGCATGAGGGAGACCCTCAGTGAGATGGATTGGGACAATAGCTGCAATGATGGGCTCAAACATGCCAGCAATCAACAAGCTGATACAAGACTGGGCAATGCTTCGTTCTGTTGTATACGGGATTGCCATGAAGTTGCAGTCGGCTCAATGGCAGCTCTATCTATCTATCTTTCCATCCATCAATTCGTCCATCCATCCATCCATCCATCCATCCATCC
>NW_004444299.1:333672-372135 GCF_000243295.1 Trichechus manatus latirostris | reverse complement strand
TTTTACCAACTTCTGCAGTCTGAAATTGATCAAACAAGCAATTAAGATGCATTGATAGTTACTGGTGATTGGAATGTGAAAGTTGGAAACAAAGAAGAGGGATTGGTAGTTGGAAAATATGACCTTGGTGCTAGAAACGATGCCAGAGATTGCATGATAGAATTTTGCAAGATCAAGGACTTCTTCATTGAAAATACCTTTTTTCAACAATATAAACGGCAACTATACACGTGGACTTCACCAGATGGAATACACAGGAATCAAATTGTCTACATCTGTGGAAAGAGATGATGGAAAAGCTCAATACCATCACTCAGAACAAGGCCAGGGGCTGACTGTGGAACAGACCATTAATTGCTCATATGCAAGTTCAAGTTGAAGGTGCAGAAAATTAGAACAAGTCCACGAGAGCCAATTAAAATAAAACATTTATTTGTCAATTATGTACAAGGAAATGGGGAAGGAGAGGAAGAGCCATCACATTCTCTGTTGGAGATGACCATCTTTCTCTGAATCAGATGTTCAAACCAGTTTGGATTTCCTAAGTTGGAAAAGGAGAATTTGTAGCTAAACTAAAAGTGTTGTCACATTATTACTAGATGACATGTTTCTACAAAATGCTTTTGAACCCTGCTAACTCAGAATTTTAAAAGAAATTTCCTGGTTACTTTCATAAAATTAAAAACAAAAGTTTAATTATCAAGAGAACAATGAGTTTAAGTATTTCATCTTAAAGACAACAGTGAAATGGCTACATAACTATGCATAATCTGAAATGTTGGTCTTTCTTTTATTCTTTTTAAAGTTATTCTGCAATTTATTAACAGTAAAAAGCCATACAACTATCAAAAATGCCATTAATCTACATGTCATCATGGAAACTGCATCACTGATAACTATCAAAAGGAATGAGACTTGTTTACTGTAAAATTATCATCAAATGGATAAAACTTATGTTTTAATAGCTTTAGACTGTACCAGTAATAATAATTGGTAACGTTAAGGACTGAATAGAACTGTGTGGATGTCAAATTCATTTCAGCAAATGGGTTTAAAGGATGCTATAAATACCACATGTACACTGTGACTATCAGACAACATAGAAAATCCAACTTCTTGTGCTTATTCAGTCCCCAAATTATATTAAGTTTATGATTTTTCATCTTAAGATTTAGTTGTTTCTCCATCATTGTCTTCCTCTTCCTCTTCCTTGTCACAATTCCCATCTGTTTGCTGTTCCAGTTCCTCTTTTGTGATCATTTCAAAATCATTCCCATTTCTACTACTGTGTTGGAATTGGTCATCTTCCCTCCTGTCACTTTGTCAGGTGCATATCTGACCTGAATTTAGAGACCATTTCAAGAATAGATTTGATACTTTGGACACTAATGACCAAAGACCAGACCAGTTGCATAATGACATCAAGAACATCACACATGAAGAAAGTAAGAGGTCATTAAAAAGACGGGAAAGAAAGAAAAAACAAAAATTGATGTCAGAAGAGGCTCTGAAACTTGCTCTTGAATGTTGAGTAGCTAATGCACGTGGAAGAAATGATGAAATAAAAGCTGAACAGAAGATTTCAAAGGGCAGATGGGGAAGACAAAGTAAAGTACTGTATGCAAAGACCTAGAGATAGAAAACCAAAAAGGAAGAACACTCTCTGCATTTCTCAAGCCGAAAGAACCGAAGAAAAAATTCAAGCCTTGAGTTGCAATACTGAAGGATTCTATGGGGAAATTATCAAATAATGCAGGAAGTATCAAAAGAAGTTGGGAGGAATACACAGAGGCACTATACTAAAAGGAATTGGTGGATATTCAACCATTTCAGGACGTAGCACATGATCAAGAACCGATGGTATTGGAGGAAGAAGTCAAAGACACACTGAAGTCAATGGCAAAAAACAAGGCTCCAGGAATTGACAAAATACCAATTGAGACAGAAGAGCTCACTTGTCTACATCAAGAAATTTGGAAGACAGCTACCTGGCCAAGCAACTGCAAGAGATCCACATTTGTACACATTCCAAAGAAAGGTGATCCAACAGAATGTGGAAATGATCGAACAATATAGTTAATATCACTCGCAAGTAAAATTTTGCTGAAGTTCATTCAAAAGTGATTGCGACAGTACATTGACAGGGAACTGCCAGAAATTCAAGCTGGATTGAGAAGAGGATGTGGAACAAGGGATATCATTGCTGATGTCAGATGGATTCTGGCTTAAAGCAGACAATACCAGAAAGATGTTTATCTGTGTTTTTTTGACTATGCAAAGGCATTCAACTATGTAGATCACAACAAATTATGGATAACATTGTGAAGAATGGGAATTCCAGAATACTTAATTGTGTTCATGAGGAACCTGTACTTAGAATAAGAGGTAGTCATTCTAACAGAACAAGGGGATACTGCGTGGTTTAAAGTCAGGAAAGGTGTGTGTTGTGATTGTATCCTTTCACCATACTTATTCAGTCTGTATGCTGAGCAAATAATCCGACAAGCTGGACTATAAGAAGAACAGGACAACAGGATTTGAAGGAGACTCATTAACAACCTATGATGTGCAGATGACAAGACTGTGCTAGCTGAAAGTGAAGAGGACTTGAAGCTCTTACTGATGAAAATCAAAGACTGCAGCCTTCAGTATGGATTACACCTCAACATAAAGAAAACAAAAATCCTCATAACTGGACCAATAAGCAACATCATGATAAATGGAGAAAAGATTGAAGTTGTTAAGGATATCATTTTACTTGGATCCACAATCAATGCCCATGGAAGCAGCCGTCAAGAAATCAAAAGATGCAGCCAGCACAACTTGTCCATGGCAAGGTCATGGAAGCTCAATAGACACATCCAAACTCCCTGAGGGACTGAATTACTGGGCTGAATGCCGTGGGGATCATAGTCTTTGGGAATATCCAGCTCAATTGACATAACATAGTTTATAAAGAAAATGTTCTACATTCTGCTTTGGTGAGTAGCGTCTAGGGTCTTAAAAGCTTGTGAGCAGTCATCTAAGATACTCCATTGGTCTCACCCTGTTGGGAGCAAGGGAGAACGAAAACAAACAAAGACACAAGGGAAAGATTTGTCCAAAAGACTAATGGCCCACAACTACCACAGCCTCCATCAGACTGAGTCCAGCACAACTAGATGGTGCCCCACTACCACTGCTTACTGCTCTGACCGGGATCACAAGAGAGGGTCCCAGACAGAGCTGGAGAAAAATGGAGAACAAAATTCTAACTCAAAAAAAAAAGACCAGACTCACTGGCCTGACAGAGGCTGGAGAAACCCTGAGAGTATGGCCCCTGGGCACTCTTTTAGCTCAGTAATGAAGTCACTCCCGAGGGTCACCCATCAGCCAAAGATTAGACAGGCCCATAAAACAAAATGAGACTAAAGTGGCATAGCATACCAGCCCAGGGGCAAGGACTAGAAGGCAGGAGGGGACAGGAAAACTGGTAATAGAGACCCCAAGTTTGAGAAGGGAGAGTGTTGACATGTCGTAGGGTTGGTAACCAATATCACAAAGCAATATGCCTACTAACTGTTTAATGAGAAGCTAGTTTGTTCTGTAAACCTTCATCTAAAGTACAATAAAAAAAAAATCAAAAGAAACACTGCATTGGGCAAATGTGCTGCAAAAGATCTCTTTAAAGTGTTAAAAAGCAAAGTTGTCACTTTAAGGACTAAAGTGCAACTGACCCAAGTCATGGTGTTTTCAATCACCTCATAGGTACGTGAAAGCTGGACAATGAATAAGGAAGACTGAAGGAGAATTGATGCCTTTAAATTATAGTGTTGGTGAAGAATATTGAATATACCATGAACTGCCAGAAGAATGAACAAATCTGTCTTGGAAGAAGTGCAGCCAAAATGTTCCTTAGAAGCAAGGATGGCGAGACTTTGTCTCACACACTTTGGACATGTTATCAGGAGGGACCAGTTACTGGATAAGGATATCATGCTTGGTAAGGTAGAGGGTCAGTGAAAAAGAGGAAGACCCTCAAGGAGATGAGTTGACACAGTGGCTACAACAATGGGCTCAAGCACAACAACGTTTGTGACGATGGTGCAGGACAAGGCAGTGTTTCGTTCTGTTGTACATGGGGTTGCTATGAGTTGGAAGAGACTTGATGGCACCTACCAACAACAACAACATCTATTCTATCATCTCTGTTACCAAAAATGCTACTTAATGAATCCAAAGTAGTGAGAGAGGGAAAGTTTAGGAATTCCAATTTAAAAGTAAAAATGGTATTGATTCCTAAACCAACACAAATAGTGCATTACAAGAAAAGCCGTATACCACTTCACTCATGCAAAATCTAAACAAAATATTAACAAATGTAATGCAGTAGTAAATTAAACATAATATTCCACAAGAGCTGTGCGGCTTTCATACTACAGTTTTATTTTGGAAATCTATTTACCTAATTAATAGATTATAGGGGAAAATTACATTCAGAGAAGTTGAAAAGGCATATGATTACACATTTAATACATTTTCCTGATTTTGAAAACCAATTAAAAATATATGGATACTTCATCAGTATGATTAAAAGACTAAAAGAGTGACTTTAGTGTCATTCCAAAATGTTTATCTCAAGTCAAAACTAGCGTCATCATCAAGAGAAAGCACTAGCAATAATCTATAAAGGCAGAAGCAAGACAAGAATGCCTGCTATTGACACCATTATTATTTAATGTTTTTCTAACAGCATTCAGTAAACTAGAAAGGAAAAGGTAGAATTATCCCTGTCTACTGATTAAAAAAAAAAAATCCAAGCATTTAATCTCTAAAGCTATGATAAAGAATAAAATATTCAATTAGGCAGAAGACTACGAAACTAATATAAAAAAATGAATTGCTTTGTAACATACGTACAAAGATCTGGAAATATAATGTAAAGGACAATATCTATTTCTAACAAAACCCAAGAAATACACCTAGAAATATAGAAATAAACAACAAGTGTAAAAGACCCATATTAAGAATACGGAAAAAGCCAATGAGAAACATAAAGAGAATTGAGGTAAATGGCAACAACCCACTGTTGTTTGATTGCAAGCCTGAACGGTTTAAGGATGCTACCAAAAACCAAATCACCAGTAATTTTCAGTGCATCTTGATTGCATGTTTGAGCAAGTTCAGACTGTAGAAGTTGGTAAAAATCTTTAGTTTCTTCATCTTTGGCATTAGTGGTAGATGCGTAAATTTGAATAATAGTCATATTAACTGGTCTTCTGCGTAGGCCTATAGATACTATCCTATCACTGACAGCACTGTGTTTCAGGATAGATCTTGAAATGTTCTTTCTGATGATTAACATAATGCCGTTCTTCTTCCAGACTAAGAGAATGGGAAGAAGGAGCTGGTGATGTACTTCTGAACAAATTGGCCAGTGATAACCCTATGGATAGCAGCAGAACATTGTCTGATATAGTGCCAGAAGATGAGCCCCTCAGGTTGGAAGGCACTTAAAATAGGACTGGGGAAGAGCTGCCTCCTCAACGTAGAGTCGATCTTAATGACCTGAATGGAGTCAAGCTCGCAGGACCTTCATTTTCTGATGCGGCATGACTCAAAATGAGAAGAAACAGCTGCAAACATGCATTAATAATTGGAAGGTGGAATGTACAAGGTATGAATCTAGGAAAATTGGAATTTTTAAAAAATGAAATAGAACACTCGAAGATCGATATCCTAGGCATTAGTGAGTTGAAATGGACCGGTATTAGCCATTTTGGATCAGATAATCATATGGTCTACTATGCTGGGAATGACAAATTGAAGAGGAATGGCGTAGCGTTCATAGTTAATAATAGTGATCAACACTGGCTCATCGATTGTACCAAATGTATCACAGGAATACAAGATAGTAATAATAGGGGAAACTGTAAAGGGGAAACGGGTATACGGCAACTCTGTATAGTTTCTTTACAATTTTTCTGTAAACCTAAAACTGTTCTAAAATATATATATATATATATAGATATACACACACACATATATAATTAAAAAGTTAAATTAGCAGAGTGGTGTATGATAAGTGTTGAAAACCAAACGTCATTATGAGTCAGCCAGCTAAGCGCTTGCCAGCTAACACATCCCTTCCGAAGGTCAGTTGCTGGTTCTGCTAAAGAAAACCAGGACCTCAAACATGCAGAAACATTTTGCAAGAAAAAATCCGCCTCCTCGTTTCTTGTCAGCAGTCATCCAGACTCACTTATGAGAAAAGGTAAGATTGGGTTATTTATAGCCTTGCTGAGGAAGCAGATAATTGCGACCTTGCAGGCTGTTGATCATAAGATGTGTCCTCGAAGTTTAGCGCCCCGCAGTCCCATGGAGCACCACCTGGAAGGCAGAGTGCATCAGACGCTATATCGCTTAAGGAGTTATATCTCTCAGGGCTGGTTGACTACACACAGCAGACCAAGTGTTGGGGCACTCGCCTTCCTCACTGAGCACTCCCCTCTGCACACTAAGGAGGTGGTGTCTATAACATTCACACACAAGGTCGATGAGTCCCTAACATCACGTGTGGCTGCAAAGATCAAGTGACAAACGATGTGCTCATCCCAAGAGCCACACTTGGAACCACCTTAATGACTATGGCACAGGAGCTCTCAATTTTACTTTCTAACTCCAAGCTCAGAGTGCTGAGAACCCAGAAGGCACCGGGCGGTGTCTGTGGAACTGGAACGCGCTCATCTGTAACTTTAGTTCCTTATGATCTTCTGTTCCCTTAATCCCTAATGTCTGCGCACTCATGGCGACTCTGCCCCTGACTCCCTAGGCACAAACAGCACAACTCTGGGAATGCAGCATTTTCTCAAAGCGTGTGACCCTAATACTCCCCAGCATGTTTTCTTCTTTTCAAAATGGGCAACTGAGAGCTTGACATACCAAACACCACGATGACCCTATAAGTTTTTTCTTTCTTTTTTCTTTGCCTTCTCCTTCTCGCATACCTTTGTTAATGACTTGGGTTTGCTCTGTCCGGCCCACCTGTGGCTTACAGCCCCCTACAGGAAGATTAGAGCCCAGATGTCAGATACGGAAATGCCTGGCAGGTGTCTGTTTAGTATGATCAAGAGTCTCTTGTAATTACCTTATAATGTGTAACAACACTTCTAACCTTTGTAAAAATCATATATAAACTCTAATGTAAAAACACATTTTGGGACTCCATAGAGACAGCCTGCATTGCTGTCGGATCCCCAGGGGTGGACATCTCCTAAAATAAAACTTTCTTACTCTTTCTCACTTGGAGTACATTTCATTGGCTCAACTGTCCAGAGCATGGACCCTATTCAAGTAACAAGGGGGAGTAGCAATGAGGCACTGATACACGCTATGACGTGGATGAACCCTGAAAAGATGCTGAGCGAAATAAGTCGGACATAAGGGACAAACATTGCATAACCCCACTTCCATGAAATGTCTAGACTAGGCAAATGCATGGAGACTAAAGTTTATTCAAGTTTACCAGGGGAGGGCGGACAGGAAAAATAGGGAGTACTGCTTAAACACAGTGCTGGAGAAGAATATTGAATATACCATGGACTGCCAGAAGAAGAAACAAATCCATCCTGGAAGAAGTACAGCCAGAATGCTCCTTAGAAGCAAGGATGGCAAGACTTTGTCTCACATACTTTGGAGGGACAAGTCCCTGGAGAAAGACATCATACTTGGTAAAGTAGAGGGTCAGTGAAAAGGAGGAAGACCCTCAATGAGATGGATTGACACAATGACTGCAACAATGGGCTCAAGCGTAGCAAGGACTGTGAGGATGGCACAGGGCTGGGCAGTGTTTCACTCTGTTGTACACGGGGTTGCTGTGAGTTGGAACCAACTCCACGGAACCTAACAGCAACAACATTGCTTAAATGGCACTGAGTTTCTGATAAGGGTGATAAAAAAATTTGAAAACAGTTGGTGGTAATGGTTGCACAACACGATGAACCTAATGAATGCCACTCAAGTGTACGTGTCAAAATGGTTGAACCGGCAAATGTTATATCTACCAAGCTGAGTCGAGACCGTTTAATATTTGTCTGGCAGACAAACCAGAAATATGGTGCTGTAGGTAAACTGTTTACTGGGATGTAAGCTCCATGAGAGCAAGAATGTAGGGCCTGTTATTTACTTCACCATCCTCATCCGCTAAACTAGTCCCTGATAGAAATTCAGTGCATTAAAAATACGGCTTGAATCATCGAATAATTTATTCTGTAACTGTTAGTCTAGCACTTTAATTTCCTCCCCTGAAGACTGTGGACATAGTACCTAATTTTCACTGTTTCGTTATTGTGGAGATTGTCATAATCACATTTTGAAGCACTGTTAAAATAATAGTGAACTGGTTAAATTAATTTTTTTTTTAAATCACTAGCTAAGTAAGAGACAAAAGGAGTCAAAAGAGAGAGTTTTGGTAATAAAAATCATTTAAGTACATCAACAATTGATATATAAAATGAGGGGTTTTTAAATGAAAATAAGTGAAATATTTTGAGATGCATTTTTACATCTTAGTAACAGCTTTGAGACCGTCATTTAAAGTTAGAGAGATAATTTTCCTTAAAAGTGTGAAATGCTCAAAGCCCAGGCAATCTGCCTTGTATTCAGCACTGCCAAGGGGAACAGCTTCACAATTTCTCACATGGGCTCTGGAAGAAGGAAGAATTTCTCTGTATCTGCTGCACATGTTTATATTACATAATATAATTAATTTTTCTGTCCTATATGATCTCAGTTTTTTGTTTTTTTTTTAGCAGCTACATTATCAGATTTGTTTGAGATACTGTTTGTGTTTTCAGAGTTTTAGGGTAAAACCTAGGTTACATGGGAAATAATTTTTTCTACCCCTTTGGAAAGATCATTTTGAAATATAAATGAATACAAAATGAGTTAAGGAAAATCACTAGAATTTTTCTGAGCCAGGGACCTGCTGATATGAGATTAGGGTGAGAGGCCACTTTAATAATGGTTCATTTGCTTTATTGAATGAACAGGCTGAAGGTTGGGGAGCTCACTAAGGGCCTCTAACGACACATGTTCTCATGCTTGCTTTCTCCCCTTGAGGGTCTGCACAGCGACAGCCCCTGGGGGATGGGTGCTGTGAGGAGGAGGGGGGCGCCTTCCTGGTCAACTGGGTCACCTGTTAGGAACTGAATTGTGACTCCCAAAAATATATGTTGAAATCCTTACCCCTAAGCCCGAGAATGTAATCCTATATGGGAATAGGGTTGTCATCGTTATGTTAATGAGGTCAGATCAGTGCAGGGTGTGTCTGAAACCTAACCACTTTTGAGATATAAAAGGAGCAGACTAGGCCCAGAGGCAAGCAAGTACAAATGGGGGAAAGATAGATGCCCTGTGGAGATCACCAAGGACCCGAGAATGCTGGGATTACAAAAGCTGAGACAAGGATCTTCTCCCTGAGCGGACATAGCCTTCCCTAGAGCTGGCACCCCGAATTCGGACTTCTAGCCTCCGGAACTGTGAGAAAATAAGGTTCTGCTCTTTAAAGCCACTCATGGGTGGTATTTCTGTTATAGCAGCACAAAGTAAGACAGTCACCCAACTGGCAAGTAACGTCAGTTTATTCTGAACGAACATGCTTTTCAAAAACCACTGACAAATCCAGTTTGCTAATTTTGTTGAAAGAGACCTGCAATGAGCAACCATGAAGGATGCGTCGGGCTTGTTCTGAGAGGGCAGTCCGAGTGTGCAGGGATGTGCAGGGTTTCTGAGTGTGGAATTCAGGAGCAGGTAATTCTCAGGCTGGCTGTGCTTCGTCAGCAAGTACTGAGTTATTTCTCTGATGCACTGCTGCCAGTGGGGCTCCTGAAAAGCAGCTGGACATTATCTGGAGATGACCGGCAGGCCATCAGGCGAGGGCACCTGGGTATTGCTTGGCGGGAAGGAAGGAAATGGGGAGGGCAGATAGAGAGTCGAGCTCATGCAGGGCCCAGTTGGCTCCACGGGGCAGCCGAAGCTGGGGCAGCCGTGCAGAGACCTCCAGAATGAGAGTGAGGGCCAGGACCCTGCACCCCACAATGACCCGTGACTGGATGGGACTTACCAGGAGCAGGGGGTAATCTGAAGGAGGCAGCCCTCCTTAGCCAGAAGAATTCCTGAAGGTGCTGACCACTGAGGCCGCCTGCAGCCGGGGATAGCCCTCCTTTCCAGAGGGTGACATGGACAGCGACTCAGGAGCGCACACAGAGACTTTTACAACAGAGGTTTCCAAAGTGTGGTCAGGCCCTGCACTTCCCTGAGGCTAGCCAGAGGTAGTTCCACAACAACCCCAAGATGTTATTTGACTCTTCACTCTCACCCCCTGGCATATACAGTGACGTTCTCCAGAAGCTGCATCACACCTTCACGGTGATCTGAACCAGCTACTGCCGCCCTCCTCTCTCCTGGGAAGGGGTGTCCTTCAGACACGCCAACCACAGCAGCTTACAAGTACTGCAGAATAGGGTCTCCTGTGAGGCCAGACATTAGAGAGATTTGCAAAAACGGAAGCAATGCCATTCTTCTCTCTGTTTCTTGTTTTGGAACACGTAGTTTCAGAACAAATGTGTTCTTTATGTTAACCTGTACTGGATTACTATTGCTGTTTTTAAATGAGTTAATAAGCAAATATTTTAACAACACTGTCATTTTAATGTCTAATATGATAAATACCAATAGATATTGCTCACCTAATTAAAAGCTTTTTGGAGTCCTCAATAATTTTTAAGAGTAAAGGAATCCTGAGTTAAAACGTTTGAGAACTGTTACTTTATGATATTTGGTACTGTTCTTTAGTGTATCTTTTATCTAAAAGCTCTTTAAATTGACATAATCAAATACATAAAGATTGGCAAGCACTTGTAATTTCTACAAAATAATCATTTCACTTAATTACTAATATTTATTCAAAATTATACACCATTCCAGTAACAAAAGTAGAAAATTAAATCATTTAAAAAAGTGTGTGTGTGTGTGTGTGTGTGTGTGTGGTGAGAGGGGAAAGAACAATTAGATTCGCATTCAATAACTAGAACAAGTGCTCCCTTATTTTTCAGTAAATAAATCTAAATAAACTAAACCACTGAAGCCATTTGCATGTTCAGTTTTGTTTTCCTGAGGAAATAGCTGATCGTTTCAGATGAAAATGAACCTGAAGAAGCTACTTGAGACGATTCTTTTCCTAACTCTCCCACAAAGATAGCAACAAGAAGTTGAAATGCTGTTTTTGCTCAGTAATCAATAAAATTCAGGATGTGCAGAATCAGGTAATGCCTGAATCTTCCATTTTCCTTTATAAATCTGAACCCATACCTTTAAATTTTAAGAATCATTTGGAGCTATTGAAATTAAATTTATTTCTAGGAATAGTCAGGTCTTTCACAAGAAGAGATACATATATTACATGCTATTTAACTTACATAAACGTGATAAGAAAAACAAATTTTATAATGCCTGAAAAAATACAACTTTTTATTTAATTTAAAGGAATATACAAAATAGCTGGCAATTTGAAACGTTCACAAAAGCTTAATGACAATGTTGTTGCTGTGTGCCCCCCAGTCGATTCCGACTCATAGTGACCCGACAGGACAGAATAAAACTGCCCCATAGGGTTTCCAAGGAGCCACTGGTGGATTTGCACGGCTGGCCTTTTGATGAGCAGCCAGAGCTCTTAACCACTTCACCAACAGGGCTCCTTAATGACAACAAGCACTGCTAAAACTCTGTAACTACACTAACGACCTCAGGAAATTACCTTTTCAATACTAGTAAAAGATATGATGAAAACGTTCTGAACTGGCAGGTGAGGATAAAGGAGCCCATACAGACTTGTGAATCATGAAATTCAATGCTGGGAGGGACTTTAAAGATAAAAACCACATATTCTTCTCTCTCTGATGCTGACAGACTCTCTTACACATATGTAATTTTTCTTTCTTAGCTACAATCATTTTGCAACCAGGAAACCACTTATTCTAGTGATAAGGTGTCCTCCTTTCTTCTCAACATAAAGGAATCTTTACTAAGAAATAACTATTCTCCAATTGATAAAGCTGTGTACTTCCTTGCACTTGGAAAAATCTTTTCAAGGACAATGTGGTTGTGAAGACATTAATAACATGAATAAGATGCCTTCAGTAAACTGGAACCAGTTAACAAGGTTCTTTTTTGTTAACATTCTGCAGCTTAGACTCCACAAGCAAAAAATCTTTCTATAAGGATATACCTATCAATACAAAAATCCCACATGCTGATATTAAATTATCTCATTTGGCAACTTACAAAAAATAAAAACATTGTTGTGGTTTGAACATAATAGTTTGAATATAGTTTAAACTTTAATTAAAAGAACAATTCATAAAACCATTCAATTGTACAATGGAACTGAACAGAACAGAACTGCAGGTCTACTCTGTAAAACAGAGGGTTGCCATGAGTTGGAATTGACTTGAAGGCAAAGGGTTTGGTTTTTATCTTATGTTTTTACTGGCTATAATATAACTGAACAGTTTTAGGCATTGTTCGTGAATGTAAATTTTCTTTCCAAAGAAGAAAAAAAACAAACTTATTTTACAATTTCATTTCCAGCACTGAAAGCATACCAGGTTATACATTCTATAATACAATGGTGATTACCTCAACATTTTCAACACCCTTAACCTAATTTTTAAACAATATCTAGAGTTAAATATTTTCTACATCATTCAGTAGATAAAACATTTGCCTTAATTTTACTTCTCCTCTTCATTCTTGATACTATCTGAATTTTAGTTCAAGGTAATTGTATAAACTTAGTGCAATATAATTGTAAGAAGTTATTTTAATATTGAACATACAGAACAAGACCAGGGACAGACTGCGGAATAGACCATCAATTGCTCATACGCAAGTTCAAGTTTAAGCTGAAGAAAGTTAAACCAAGGCCACGAGGGAGAAAAGTACAACCTTGAGTATGTTGTCGTTAGGTGCCACCAAGTCAATTCCAACTCATAGCGACCCTATGTACAACAGACACTGCCCAGTCCTGTGCCATCCTCACAATCGTTGTTATGCTTGAGCCCATTGTTGCAGCCACTGTGTCAATCCATTTCATTGACGGTCTTCCTCTTTTTCACTGACACTCTACTTTACAAGCATAATGTGCTTCTCCAGGGACTGATCCCTCTGATAACATGTCCAAAGTATGTGAGACGAAGTGTCGCTATCCTCCCTACTAACGTGCATTTTGGCCGTACTTCTTCCAAGACGGATTTGTTGGTTCTTCTGGAAGTTCATGGTATATTCAATATTCTTTGTAAACAACATGATTCAAGGGCATCAATTCTTTGGTCTTCCTTATTGACTGTCCAGTTTACACATGCATATGAGGCGATTGAAAACGGCATGGTTTGAGTCAGGTGTATCTTAGTCCTTAAAGTATCATCTTTTTTTTTAAATACTTTAAAGAGATCTTTTGCAGCAGATTTGCCCAATGCAATGGGTTGATTTCTTGACTGCTGCTTCCATGTCTGTTGATTGTGGATCCAAGTAAAATGATATCCTTGACAACTTGAAACTTTTCTCCGTTTATCAAGAAGTTGCTTATTGGTTCAGTTATGAGGATTTTTGTTTTCTTTATGTTGAGGTACAATTTGCACTGAAGGCTGCAGTCTTTGACCTTCATCAGTAAGTGCTTCAAGTCCTCTTCATTTTCAGCAAGCAAAGTTGTGTTATCTGCATATCACAGGTTGTTAACGAGTCCTCCTCCAATCCTGAAGCCCCATTCTTCTTCATATAGTCCAGTGTCTCAGATTATTTTCTCAGCATACAGATTGGATAGGTATGGTGAAAGAATATAACCCTGACCCACAACTTTCCTGACTTTAATCCACACAGTATCACCTTGTTCTGTTCAAATGACTGCCCCTTGGTCTAAGTACAAGTTCCTCATGAGCACAAATAAGTGTTCTGGAACTCCCATTCTACACAATGTTATCCATAATTTGTCATGATCCACATAGTCGAATGCCTTTGCATAGTCAATAAAATACAGGTAAACATATTTCTGGTATTCTCTTCTTTCAGCCAAGATCCACTGACATCAGCAATCATATCCCTTGTTCCATGCCTCTTCTGAATCCAGCTTGAATTTCTGGTAGTTTGTCGAGGTACTCCTGCAACTCCTTTTGAATGATCTTCAGCAAAATTTTACTTGTGTGTTATATTAATGATATTGTTCTTTACTTGTCGCATTCTGTTGGATTACCTTTCTTTGGAATGGGTACAAATATGGATCTCCTCTATTCGGTTGGCCAGGTAGCTGTCTTCCAATTTCTTGGCATAGATGAATGAGCACTTATAGCACTGCAACCATTTGTTGAAACATCTCAATTGGTATTCTCACCTGAATTTAGAGACCATCTCAAGAATAGATTTGATGCATTGAACGCTAACAACTGAAGACCAGACGAGTTTTGGGATGACATCATACATGAAGAAAGCAAAAGTGTCGTTAAAAAGACACGAAAGAAAGAAAAGACCACAATGGATGTCAGAAGAGACTCTGAAACTTACTCTTGAATGTAGAATAGCTAAAGCAAATGGAAGAAATGAAGTAAAAAGCTGAACAGAGATTTCAAAGGGCAGCTCGAGAAGACAAAGTAAAGTATTACAATGAAACGTGCAAAGACCTAGAGTTAGAAAACAGAAAAGGAAGGACATACCTACCATTTCTCAAGCTGAAAGAACTGAAAACAAAATTCAAGCCTCGAGTTGCAGTACTGAAGGATTTTATGGGAAAAATATTGAACAACACAGGAAGCGTCAAAAGAAGGTAGAAAGTATACAAAAAGAAATGGTCCATGTTCAACCATTTCAGGAGGTAGCATATGATCAAGAATCAATGGTATTGAAGGAAGAAGTCCAAGTTTCACTGAAGGCATTGGCGAAACACAAGGCTCCAGAAGCAGATGGAATACCAATTGAGATGTTTCAACAAATGGCTGCAACACTGGAAGCACTCCCTTGTCTATGCCAAGAAATTTGGAAGACAGCTACCTGGTCAACAGACTGGAAGAGATCCATTTTTATGCCGATTCCAAAGAAAGATGATCCAACAGAATGCTGAAATTACCAAACAATATCATTAATACTACCTGCAAGTAAAGTTTTGCTGAAGATAATTCACAGACAGTTGCAGCAGTACATCTACATAGACTCCTAGAAACTCAAGCTGGATTCAGAAGATGATGATGTCAGGTGGAACTTGGCTGAAAGCAGAAAATACCAGAAAGATGCTTACCTCACAACAAATTATGGATAATATTGCGAAGAATGGGAATTCCGGGCTTAATTGTGCTCATGTGGAACCTGTCCATAGACCAAGAGGCAGTCCTTCTAACAGAACTATGGGATACTGCGCGTATAAAATAAGGAAAGGTGTGAGTCAGGGTTGTATTCTTTCACCATACTTACTCAATCTGTATGCTGAGCAAATAATCCAAAAAAACTGGACTATATGAAGAAGAACTTGGCATTAGGATTGGGAGAAGACTCATTAACAATCTGCAATATGCAGATCATACAACCTTGCTTGCTTAAAGTGAAAATGACTTGGAGCACTTACTGATGAAGATCAAACACTACAGCCTTCAGTATGGATTGTACCTCAACATAAAGAAAACCAAAATCCTCATGACTGGACCAATAAGCAACATCATGATAAATGGAGAAAATATTGAAGTTGTCTAGGATTTAATTTTACTTGGATCCACAATCAATGCCCACGAAGCAGCAGCCAAGAAATCAAACAACCTACTGCACTGACAAATTTGCTGCAAAAGACCTCCTTCAAGTGTTAAAAAACAAAGATGTATAGGGAGAGCAACAAGAGTCACATAACAATGTATGCATAAATTTTTGTATGAGAGACTAACTTGAATTGTAAGCTTTCACTTAAAGCACAATAATTAAAAAAAAAAGGAAAATTATGCATTCTTACAACCCACTTTTTTTGGGTTATCTGATTCTAGACTTTCATTGTCTTTGAGCTATTTTAAAACTTAGTAAATTGTAGATACATAAAAGCAATGTAAAATAATTCTTACCTATATACATGCAAATAAATTATATTCAGTGGAGGATTAATTGCTTTCCCTCCATAAAAAAATTAAAAATAAATAAAAAATAAAAAATGGGCAACAGACATGAATAGACATTTCTCCAACAACGATATACAAATGGCCAACAAGCATATAAAAAGATGCTCAACATCATTAGTCATTAGGAAATTGCATGTCAAAACCTTAGTGAGGTACAACTTAACGGCCACTGGGATAGTGTCACGGATTGAATTGTGTTCCCCCAAAATATCTGTCAACTTGGCTAGGCCATGATTTCCAGTATTGTGTATTTTCCTCAATTTTGTGATCTGATGTAATTGTCCTATGTGTTATAAATCCTAATCTTTCCCTGTGGTTAATGACACAAGATTAAATTATGTTAAAGAGGGTTAGGGTGTGATGTAATACCCTTACTCAGGTCACAGCCCTGATTCTATGTAAGGGGAGTTTCCCTGGGATGTGGCCTGTACAAGAGATAAAAGGAGAGAGAAGCGGGCAGAGAGAGAGAGACCTCCTACCACCAAGAAAGAAGAGCCAGGAGGAGAGCAAATTCTTTGGACATGGGGTCCCTATGCTGAGAAACTCCTAGACCCGGGGGAAGACTGATGACAAGGACCTTCCCTCAGAGCTGACAGAGAAAGCCTTCCCCTGGAGCTGGCACCCTAAATTTGGATTTTCAGCCTCCTAGAATAAGAGAGAATAAATTTCTGTTTGTTAAAGCCATCCACTTGTGGTATTTCTGTTATAGTAGCACTAGATAACTAAGTCAGATGGCTATTATAAAAAAAATGAAAATTACTCAGTGTTGGTGAGGACGCGGAGAAGTTAGAACTGTCACCCATTAGTGGCGAAGCTGCTGTGGGAAACAGTTTGGCAGTTCCTAAAAAAGTTAAATGTAGAATCATCATATGACCTAGAAATTCCACTCCTAGTTGTATATCCAAAAGAAGCAAAATCAGTGACTTAAGAAATGACAATTATACACCAATGTTCATTGCAGCACTATTCACAGTGGCCTAAAGGTGGAAAAAACCCAAGTGTCCATCAACAGATAAATGGATAAATTGAATGTGATGTATTTATATACTGGAATATTATTCAGTCATAAAGAGAAATGAAGGTCTAATAATACATGACACCACATAGATGAACATTGAAAACAGTATGCCAAGTGAAATAAGTCAGACCTAAAATGCCAAATATTGTTTGATCTCACTTACATGAACTATCTGGAATAGCTAAATCTATAGAGACAAAAGGGACAAAAGAGACTGATGGTTACTAGGGAATGGGGAGGGGGGAGTGGGGAAACAGTCATTATAGTGTCCACTTAAAATTGGTGGATTATATTTTATGTGAATTATTCCTCAATAAAGATTAAAAAGAAAAAGAAAAAAAAAATGCAACCTGATATAATACAGGCCTTGGTTGAAAAGGCCGTCTCTTTATAACTATGTTGAATAACTGAATTGACTCCATGAGCTGGAGAACCAGCTCAGGGACCCATCAGAGCGGGGCTCAACGTCCGGAACTCTGGAAGGACGTGTGCTAGTATCATAGAAAACAGACACCTTGGACTTAGGAAAAGACACCCTTATTCCCCAGTTGGAATCCCTGGTGGCATAGTGGTTAAAAGTTATGGCTGCTAACCAGAAGGTCGGCAGTTCAAATCCACCAGGTGCTCCTTGGAAACGCTATGCGGAAGTTCTACTCTATCCTGTAGGGTCGCTGTCTTAGTCATCTAGTGCTGCTCCAACAGAAATACCACAAGTGGGTGGCTTTAACAAAGATAAGTTTATTTCTTCACAGTCCAGTAGGCTAGAAGTCCAAATTCAGGGTGTCAGCTCCAGGGGAAATCTTTCTCTATTGGCTCTGCAGGAAAGTCCATGTCATCAATCCTCCCTTGGTCTGGGAGCTTCTCTGCACAGGAACCTCAGGTCCAAAGGACACGCTCTGCTCCTGGTGCTTTCTTGGTGGTATGAGGTTCCCATGTGTCTCTGCTCACTTCTCTCTTTTATATCTCAAAAGAGATTGCATTAAGACACTGATCTTGTCAACCTCATCAGTATAACCTCATCACAGTGATAGAATTTACAACACATAAGAAGATCACATATAATCTCATCACAGTAATAGAGTTTACACCACATAAGGAAATCACATCAGGTAACACAATCATACGATGGTGGGAATCATGATCCAGCCCAGCTGACAGATATTTTTGGGGGACACAACTCAATCCATGACAGTCTCTATGAGTCAGAATCAACTCGACAGCAACGGGTTTGATTTGGTTTATTCACCAGTTTGGGAGAGATTTAACTGAATCAGCTCAGAAATTGTGCTCATATATTGTTTTAAAGCCAAACTGATGAATGGCCTTCAGGTACTGGTAAAGAGGTAATAACCTGATGCTGCCTTCACTGTTGCCTGCTCCAGTATGACCCATGCAGACAGTGGGCAATGACTTCCTGATTCCCTACCAGCCTCTCCCACCTCAGCCTCCTCCACACTCACACTCGCATTCATACCCACACACATTTATCATCATTATCATCACCACCATCATCATCTCATCCACCTACTTTTGCTTAAGACATCACGTTCATCTGAGCTTCTCTGGTTACCTGCTTGCTTGAGAGTCAATTGACTTTAGATGGATTATTACTTTTGAATACTCAGGCAGCATCTCATTTAAGACATCTCTAAAGGTGATAAATAATATTTGAGCCAAATCTCTATAGTATTTGCCCAAAAAATAATACAACTGCTTGATGAGAGCTTCTGAAGAAATATCTGTATTGGGAGTAAAATATTTAAATTCATATGGAGCAGAAAATGTGGGAATCTCAGGTCAACATCCCCTTATTTACGTTTTCTGTTCAAGGTCAAGGTCATTGTGGACAGCTACCAATTATAAGGCTTACACAGATCCCCAATATCATTTATCAATCCCTTTTTTAATCAATAGTTGTCTAAAAAGCAAATGCAATTTACAAAATGTGTTCATAGGATATAACCACAGGACAAATCAAGTAAGGAGACTGCAACTTATATATTTTCTGAAACCTACATAATAAATGTAATTTAGGAAGGCAGACATATTTAAATACTTGGTATGTTTTGATCTAATCTAATTCTCCCTTAAGGCCCTATTTGTAATGCTGTATTTGCCAGGAACACAACCTCTGGGAGCTGGAAACCATGACATCTTACTCTGTTACCAAATAATTACACACACACACACACACACACACACACACACACACACACACACACACACACACACATACACTTTTTCCTTTAACTTCATGACTTAAAACTTCAGAGGCAGTTTTTATCCTGCTCTATTAAATAGGTGTGAAATTTAAATAATCATTTCATAGTTACTGATTTAAAAGTGTTTGAAATGTCAAGTGTTCCTGGCTTCAATCACTTGTCGGATGATTGCACTGAAAGTGCTCATTAACGGGAGCATGAAGAGGCCTGTTTTCCGACGGGCAGATCACCTCCCTGTTTTATGACTTGAGGTTCTATTTTCTCACAGTGATGGAAACCCATTGTGAAAAGCAACAACCTAACTAAGCGTGCTGTCTTCGCAGAACCCTGGATTCAGTGCAGACCTCTAAGGGCGTGGAAACCCATAGTGAATCTTGTACACGAATTTATTACTATTACTTAATACTGGAATTTCATCTACTACGTAAGTGGAAACTTGGAATTGACTCAAAGGCAACGGGTTTGGGTTGTGTATGGACAGAGGCATTTAATGCAAGAAATTATGCAATCTAGAAATGAAATGGAAAAAGAAATGTATCCTTAATTATAAACCCATTGCTGTCGAGTCGATTCCAACTCATAGCGACCCTATAGGACAGAGCAGAACTACCTTACCCCATAGAGTTTCCAAGGAGCAGATGGTGGATTCGAACTGCTGACCTTCTGGTTAGCAGCCAAATGCTTAACCACTGCACCACCAGGGCTCCATCCTTACTTATGCAGCTCCATATTATACTTGTCATATGCATCCTAGAAGTGCCTGTGTGTGTGTGTGTACACACAGGCACTTCTAGGAGTGTGTGTACACACACTCATGCACGTGCTAAAGTTACTCTAAATGTCATTCAACCAAAATGACCTGGAGCCATCAACACTTCAATTCTCACAGGGTGTTGACCTCACGGCCATCTGGAGATCACAAAACAAGTGGGGGAACAGCTAAAGGGCACTCATGTCTGTGTTATTCTGAAACACATTTTAGTTTAACCTGGAGTTGTTGTTAGATGCCATAGAGTCAGTTCTGATTCATAGCAACTCTAGTAGGTACACCAGAACGAAACACTGCCCAGTCCTGTGTCATTCTCACAATCGTTGTTATGCTTGAGTCCATTGTTGCAGGCACTGTGTCATTCCATCTTGTTGAGGGTCTTCTTCTTTTCTGACGACCCTCTACTTTACCAAGCATGATGTCCTTCTCCAGGGACTGATCCTTTCTGTTAACATGTCCAAAGTATGGTGAGACACAGTCTCGCCATCCTTGCTTCCAAGGAGCATTCTGATTGTACTTCTTCCAAGACAGATTTGTTCGTTCTTTTGGCAGCCCATGGTATAGTCTTCGCCAACACCACAATTCAAAGGCATCAGTTCTTTCTTCGGTCTTCCTTATTCATTGTCCAGCTTTCACATGCATATGAGGCGACTGAAAACACTATGGCTTGGGTCAGGTGTAACTTAGTCTTCAAGGTGACATCTTTGCTTTTAAACACTTGAAAGAGGTCTTTTGCAGCAGATTTGCCCAATGCAATGTGTCTTTTGATTTCTTGACTACTGCTTCCATGGGTGTTGATTGTGGATCCAAGTAAAATGAAATCTTTGACAACTTCAATCTTTTCTCCATTTATCATGATGTTGCTTATTGGTCCAGTTGTGAGGATTCTTGTTTTACTTATGTTGAGGTGTAATCCATACCGAAGGCTGTGGTCTTTGATTTTCACCAGTAAGTGCTTCAAGTCCTCTTCACTTTCAGCAAACAAGGTTGTGTCATCTGCATAACACAGGTTATTAATGAGTCTTCCTCCAATCCTGATGCCCTGTTCTTCTTCGTAAAGTCCAGCTTCTCAGATTATTTGTTCAGCATACAGATAGAATAGGTATGGTGAAAGGATGCAACCCTGACACGCACCATTCTAGACTTTAAATCATGCGGTATCCCCTCGTTCTATTCAAAAGACTGACTCTTGATCTATGTACAGGTTCCTCATGAGCAAAAATAAGTGTTCTGAAATTCCCATTCTTGGCAATGTTATCTAAATCTGTTATGATCCACACAGTCGAATGCCTTTGCATAGTCAATAAAACACAGGTAAACATCTTTCTGGTATTCCCTGCTTTCAGCCAGGATCCATCTGACATCAGCAATGATATCCCTGGTTCCATGTCCTCTTTTGAATCTGGCTTGAATTTCTGGCAGTTCCCTGTCCACTATACTGCTGCAGCCACTTTTGAATGACCTTCAGCACAATTTTACTTGAGTGTGATATTAATGATATTGTTTGATAATTTCCACAATCACTTGGATCACTTTTCTTGGGAATAGCATACATATGTATCTCTTCCAGTTGGTTGGCCAGGTAGCTGGCTTCCAAATTTCTTGGCATGGATGAGCGAGCCCTTCCAGTGCTTCATTTGTTTGTTGAAACATCCCAATTGATATTCCATCAATTCCTGGAGCCTTGTTTTTTGCCAATGCCTTCAGTGCAGCTTAGTCTTCTTCCTTCAGTACCATCAGTTCCTGATCATATGCTACTTCCTGAAATGTTTGAATGTCCACCAATTCTTTTTGGTATTGTGAGTCCGTGTATTCCTTCCATCTTCTTTTAATGCTTCCTGTGTTGTTTAATATTTTCCCCATAGAATCCTTCACTATTGCAACTTGAGGCTTGATTTTTTTCCTCAGTTCTTTTTCTTTCAGCTTGAGAAATGCCAAGTGTGTTCTTCCATTTTGGTTTTCTACCTCCAGCTCTTTGCACATGTCATCATAATACTTTACTTTGTCTTCTCAAGCTGCCCTTTGAAGTCTTCTGTTCAACCCTGTTACTTCATCATTTCTTCCTTTAGCTTTAGCTACTCGACGTTCAAGAGCAAGTTTCAGAGTCTCTTCTGACATCCATTTTGGTCTTTTCTTTCTTTCCTTTTTAATGACCTCTTGCCTTCTTCATGTATGATGTCCTTGTTGTCCTCCCACAACTCATCTAATCTTCAGTCATTAGTGTTCAATGCCTCAAATCTATTCTTGAGATAGTCTCTAAATTCAGGCGGGATATGCTCAAGGTCGTACTTTTAGTGTTGTTGGAAGGCTAAAAACAAACAAACAAAAAAAACCCATTGCTGCCGAGTCGATTCTGATTCATAGCGACCCTACAGGAGAGAGTAGAACTGCCCGATAGGGTTTCCAAGGAACAGCTGGTGGATTTGAACTGCCGACCTTTTGGTTAGCAGCTGAGCTCTTAACCACCGCACCACCAGGGCTCTTATTACTCTTCATTTCTAAAGAATTGATGAAACTACTTTTTAATCTTTAATCTAAAAATTAAATTAAATTTTAATTTAATCTTTAATATTCAACGTACATTCTTCGTCATAAGTGAAAAAGAGTCAAATTAAGTTCGTTCAATTGCTTGAGGTTTTTCTCTTCAGTTTCTACTTCCTTTATGAAATATTAAGAGAATGTTTTTGCTTTTTTGGAATAAAACTTATTGTCTCATAAATGTCATACTACCTTGATTATCAGCTACACAGACACATCTTAAGCTCTACATCTCGTCTTTGGGTAATGTGGGTGAATGGTCCATGTCCATTTGAATTTGTTCTGCTTTATGTGATTGGCAATTTAATTCAGCATTTTTATTAAATACCATTCAAAGGCTATGGATACTACTATGAACAGTCCTTTTATTAGTTAGAAAATCAGGTCTTGGAGACTAATTCTAAAAGTTCATAACTGAAATGTTGACTTAAATGATGGTCTCTATATTTTTGTGAGACTATTTCCTCACTTTGGTTTATTCACTAAACATCAATTCTATTAGCTTGCAGTCTATGATAGAGGGCCTATTGCCTAACATATTTTAGTAAAAGAAACAAAAATTAAGCTAGATACACTCAGTATAATGAGTTGTTATGGATTGAATTGTGTCCCCCCCTCCAAATTTGCACTGAAGTCCTAACCCTTGGTACCTATGAACCTGTGACCCTGTTTGGAAAGAGGGTCTTTGAAGATGTTATCAGTTAAGTTAACATGAGGTTATACTGGAGAAGGCGGGATCCTAATCCCACCTGAGTGATGTCCTTATAAAAGAGGAAAAAAGAGAAAGAGAGACAGAGGAAGGTCGTCCATGGGATGATGGAGGCAGAGACTGAGGTGATCTGCAGTTGCAAGCCAAGAAATGCCTGGAGCCACTAGAACCCAGAGAGACAAGGAAGGATACTCCCCTAGAGCCTTCCAAGAGAGCAGGGCCCTCTGACACCCTGAACTCAGACTTCCAGTCTCCAGAACTGTGAAGTAATAAATTTCTTTTCTTATAAGTCACCCAGTTTGTAGTACTTTGTTAGTGCAGGTCTAGGAAACGTATACAAGGACTAATAAGGAGAAAATCAATTAAAACGTAAAGATATTAATTATAAAGTTATTAACTGAATAAAAAAGACTGTTGGAAATATCTGCCCGTCAGACCTAATATTATGCAGACCTTGAGATCATTTCTGAAAGCTGGAGAGGTCTTGGTTAGTCACTTGGATGTTTTCAGCAGATGGGGGCCTCAGTGCAGCAAGATCTGATTGCATTCAGAAAAATATACATATAAAGAAAAAGACAAGACCATTCCATTAATAAAAAATAAATTACAAGGTGCTCAAAAGAATATATTCAAACAAATGTCCAGTAAAGGACAGTGAAGAAATATAGGAAACCAATCAAGAGAATGAAAGCAAGATTTAAAAGAAGTAAAACTGGTCCAAGAAAAGATGTTAAAATGGAAAGCAGGAAAAGAAGATCATATATATATGTGTGTGTGTGTGTATACAGATATATATATATACACATATATATGGAAGACTAAAGAACAGATGCCTTTGAGTTGTGGTGTTGGAGGAGAATATTGAATATACCATGGACTGCCAAAAGAACAAACCAATCTGTCTTGGAAGAAGTACAACCAGAATGGTCCTTAGAAGTGAGGATGATGAGACTTTGTCTTACATATTTTGGACATGTTATCAGGAGGGACCAGTCCCTGGAGAAGGACACCAAGCTTGGTAAAGTAGAGGGTCAGTGAAAGAGGAAGGCCCTCAATGAGATGGATTGACACAGTGGCTGCAACAATGGCTTCAGACATAACAACAATTGTGAGGATGGTGTGGGACCATGCAGTGTTTCGTTCTGTTGTACAGAGGGTCGCTATGAGTAGGAACTGGTTCAACGGCATGTAACAACAACATATCATAACGTGTTAATGTTTTTTTTTAATTGTTTTTTTTCAATTGTACTTCAGGTGAAGGTTTACAGAACAAATAATTTCCCATGAAACCGTAGTACACATATTGTTTTATGACATTGGTTAACAACCCCATGACATGTCAACCCTCTCCCTTCTCGACCTATTTTCTTTTCTTTGTGAATATATACATAGCCAAAGATACACCATTTCAAAAATTTCTACATGCACAGTTCAGTGACATTGACTATGCTCTTCCAATTGTGCTGCTATTCTCAAAGTGTTAATATTTTTAATCAATAAAGAACTTTTATAAATTGAAGAAAAATAACATAAATTCTACAGGAATATAAGCAAAATATCTGGATGGACAATTCATTAAAAATTATAAAAATGGCACTTAAGTATGTGAAAAGATGCACAAGTTTACTCACAATAAGAAAAATGTGAATTGAAACAACAATAAAATCACATTTCCATCTACCAGAAACTTGGCAGGAATTCAGAAACTTGACGACCCCCTCTGCTGGTGAGACTGTGGGGAAATGGGCACACTCCAAGGCTGCGGGTGAGTATGCAGAGGGGTACAACACCAGTGGCGGGGAATCTGCAGTATCTGACAATTGTTTTCTGCACATTTACGCTTTGATCCCCAAGTCTCACTCCTAGGAATTTACCTTGAATCTCCTCCAGCAATTTGAGAATACATTTGCACATGATTATTCATTGCATCATTATTCTAATTGCAAAATATTGGAAACTATGCAAATGTGTAGACATACAACAGTGCTATGCATGTGCAGTGGGGCACCGTGGAGCTGTAAAGAAAGGGAGGGAGACTTCTATAAACTGATACAGAATAATTTCCAGAACATACTGTTAAGTGAAAAGAACAAAAGAACATGTATAGCATGCTACCTTTCATGTAGGAAAGGAGAAATAAGAAAACATACATACAGTTGATAATGTTTGGGAAAAGAAACACAGAAAGTATAAACTAAAAATTAAGGTAGGTGAAAAACAAACAAATTCCAAAGCTGAATCAAACAGAAACAAATGGACCCAACCTTGTTTCAAACAAATAACACAGCCCTCCTAAAGGGTTAGGAGTGGCAAATGCAAGCAACATTTGAATACACCGTTTGACTATAAATACCGTAAATAAAGGAACACAAGCAGAACAGTAAGCAAATTTTGGATTCAGGTGTATGTCTGTTTTCAGAGTGGTATGACTGTGTATTGACATGACTTTGTATAAACTCTAGGACTGAGCCAAAGAGCAAATGCACAGATGCTGTTGGGAAGCAGAGTCTCACCATGAAAGAAGGGGGAGTGCAGGATGGAGGTAAAAATATAGGCGCTGGGGTACAGACTGGAACCCTGTGGGTAGGGTTGGGTTTTCCTTATGTGGATGTGCAGTACGTCTGCAGCCCATGCTGCTCAGCACAGACGAGTCTAGAAGCAATGATGTCCCTGGAGCAAAGGAAGAGCCCACCTAGCACCCAGATCTTTGCTCCTTATTCCATTCCCTACTAGAAGGAACTGGGATTCCTGGGAGAAATGACTGTTCTGGAGCCAGGGAGAGAAGGTATATGATGAGCTTAGACAATTTCGTTGTGCCAAAAAGTAAGGACATGCTCAAAGAATGATGAGGGCCTGTCTCGACAACACAGAAGGGGCTGGAAGGGGCGCCTACTGGCCGGGTCTGGACAACCTGAGGATCAGAGAAAGTAAGAGCAGTGATGGATCACAACCCATTGACTGGAATAGGAATCAAAGCCTGCACTCTGATAATAAACAGGTAAGTGAGTGAGTGAGCAAATAAGGGCTAAGGGAAGCCCTTCCTTGCTGAGAAACAGCCACAAATAACTACAGAATACTATGTCTTCCCAGTACAAATAACTATAGAATGTAGTTATCTGAAGTAACTACAGAGGGAATGGCTGAAATCTTTCCTTCATCCAACAGGCAAATAACCACCTGACCAGTTGCAAAAATGAGGGTTGTAATTGTTAAGAGTGTTTCTTCCTCGCTTTATTATGTATAAATATACACAATCTTTGCTGCTTTGATGTTTTTGCCACTTCATACAGAGTCTAGACTAGTGTTTGACCAAAAACGGGGCACCATTGCCTGGCCAAGTTGACACATAATATTAACCATCACAGTTCACCCCTTGTTAACTTGGCACCCATACACATCTTCTTAAACCATACATAATCTTCAAGTAAAGACAACAACAAAGTCATCCTTCTGCCTAACACGACAGAGCTGTCTTGAGAAGATCACCTTGCAGACATTATAGTGAATATGGATTCAGGCAGGTATCACTGATCAATTTAAAGGGGAAAAGTATTTGACCCTCTGTTATCAGAGCACTGGGCATCATGCCAGAGCTGTGGACCAGAACCCAGAAATGAGCGGCTTCTGGATCCTCCTTGTGTGATCCATCACTGCCATCAGAAATGCAACTCTACGGGCACCTTCTGCCTGACATGAGTCAGAACGTCACGTTCCTGCAAAAGCACACCAGTTCTCCACTGCAGCACGCAGACTCACTATAGCAGCTTCGTTTTTGCTCTAATGACTTTTTGTTCCGAGTACAGCACCAGAACTAAACCAGTTGCTATCAAGCCAATTTCGGCTACTGACGGCCCCATGTGTGTCAGAGCAGAACTGTGCTCCATGGGTTTTCAACAGCTGATTTTCTGGAAGTAGATCACCAGGCTTTTCTTCCAAGACACCTCTGGGTGAACTCGAACCTTCAACCTCTCAGTTAGTAGTCCAGTGTGTGAACTGTTTTCTCACCTCGGGGTTCCGAGTGCCTCACAATCCCCAAAACAAAATGAGCAAGCCTGGTTGTGTCTTCACCTGTGCAGATCCTCTGGATGCAAATTCTGTCAGACTCAAGACACTGAGGTAAATTGTTCCTGCCTGAGGCAGTGCCACCTGGGAGCCCACCTCGATGGTGAGTTCTCACAGGCTTGTTATCAGATGGTGGGGAGCCTGGTAGACTCGGAACCAGCAAGGAATAAAGGGAGTGTTTGGGCCACGTGGGAGGAGGCCTGGTTCTCTTACTGAGGTGTAGTTATCCTGGACTTCCACGCTTGTATCCAGGAAAGTTCCATTTGTGTTGATTTACTGTCTTGTCTGGTAGATTTATATGAGCAGATCAAACTACTTTTCAAAAGAAAAGCAAAGTGTGCCCCTTAAATCGTTACATCCATGATTTCTTATTCAGGTGCTAAATTTCATCTTTGCTGGTGAGCATGTAGAATCCTTACTTCTCAGATTATTTCTCTAACCTCTGTAAATTCAGAATTGTTCCCCAAAACAAGGACTTCCCAGATATTCAGGAATTAAGTAGCCGGTCTAAACACGATGCCGTGTCTCTGTCAGTATTTCCCACGTTAGAAACAGTGCTTTCAAAATGAGACTAACGAGAATGAGCACATGCAAATTTCTAGTTTCCGGAAAGATGAACTTTGATATAAAGTCTTAAATTTAATTTTAATTTATGAAGCACTAAAACTTCTACCATATACCTGGAGGGCTCCAACTTTGTACCTAAAAATCTTCTTAATAATTTTAATTTCATGGGTGTTTTAATTTTTGATTCTTTACTAAGGAGATTAAATACTTTCTGAGCACAAGAAGGCTAGAAATCCACAAGCCAGTAAGGAAATTTTAATCCCTAAAATTGAGGCAGGGACCCCACCAGAGACAAGCTAAGCTAGCACTGGTCCCCATCGGACCGGCGCCTGGCACCGTGCACACCTGAACTCTGCACACCCACACAGGGCGCGCTTTAAAGGACCACCGGCCCGCGCAGCGTCTTCTACCTTCTGTTGGGCTTCACGGAGAAGAACAAATGCAAAATAAAGACCTACAAGCACTGCTGCATTTATCTATAGCAATGACGCAGCGCCAAGAGAGAGGCAGCTCCTGTTCTGACCCTTCAGGGCCAGCTTCTCTGAGGATGAGGTCCAGTTCCCAAGTCCTAAGAGTGACCTCTAGTGCCCAGCCCTGTGACTGTCAGCAGGCATTGATGGCAAACCTGTCACTTTTAACATAAATAATTTTTTAATTTTTTGATTTTTAAGGAAAATGTCAATGTCATTACAGGGCTTAAGCATATTTATTATATCTATATGATTATCTACCTATCTGTATAACATGTTTGGCTATATCTATCTGTCTGTCTGTCTATCTATCATCTACCTACCTACCTATTTATCTATCTGGTGGCATAGTGGTTAAGAGCTACAGCTGCTAACCAAAAGGTCGGCAGTTCGAATTTACCAGTCACTCCTTGGAAACCCTATGGGGCAGTTCTACTCTGTCCTATAGGGTTGCCATGAGTCAGAATCAACTTGACAGCAATTTTTTTTTTTTTTAGGGGTGGTGGTGGTGTATATATCTACATTCCATTAAATTATGCAGTTCTCATAACAGGGTTAAATTCCCGTCTGAAGAACAGAGAAGCTCTCCCTGCGGGAATCAAATGCTGGCATTGGGAGGGACGCATCCAGGGGCACCAGGAGCCGTTCCTGGGCACCGTGCAGTGCCCGCACTGGTGGCTTCTGAGGGGGGTGCCCCATCGGTAAGCCCGGTGGCCCCAGCATCGGCATCCTGCTCTCCTTCAATGTCCCTGGGTGGCTGCCTCCTGCCCCAGAGCTTGCCTCTCTCAGCCTCGTGAATGCCCGTGGGTGCCCACCACCCCCACGTGAAAGCCACTCCTGCCGTGCTCCTGCCCTGTTCAGCCCTAAGGGGTGTTGACAGAGTCTGGCCGGCCACCCCCGGGGAAGGAAAGAAAACTAAATCTAGTTCAAGGAGAAGAGAGAACGCGCTTCTGTCTTCACGGTGTGTCTAACATTTATTGGAAGGGGAAGTTTCCTTGACAGATATTTCAGCTCCTAAAACTTTTTCCATCCGGTGTAAAGCAAGATGAATGGGCTGCTACGGAATTATTCTGGATAACGTCTGTGGGTTGGACCCCCAGTGCTGGTCTAGAAAACAGAACTTCTATCTCTCTCAGTCAACAACACAGAGACAGGACACTGAATGAAATAAAATGAAACAAAATATCATAACCTAGAGTCAAAGAATAATAATCTTCAAGACCATGTCAATGGTTCCCTCTATTTTGGCGGGGGACCAAGAGGAGGGCTGGTAAAATCCTTCAGGTAAAATCTTCCTGTTAGAAGTGAAAGCCTCTTGGAGCCCTTTCTGTCCAGGTTCTTGGTGGCTGAGCGGCACTTTGCATTGAGCCACAACAGCTGTTGAGCCGGCAGGGTCTGCCTCTCAGTGCTGAAGGTGTGGCTCCGGTCTGCAGACCTGTGAACCGTCAGCATCCGAGGATGAAGCAAACGGTACCAGCAGCCAGTGATGCCCCATCAGACACCTGGTCTAGGATCCGTGATCCCAGCAGGGAACCGGCGGAGACACTGCACACTCTGCGCGGTCTGAGAGGCCGCCTTCGGATTTACTAGAACTTGAGCTTTCTTAATGAATATTCAAACACAGCACGGCAGCGGCGTGCTTTTACACAAAACAGGGAAAACACCGCGAACATTTCAGACCAGAAAGGAGGAAAAGCAACCACAAATACGTCTTATTCGGGGGCTGTCGTTCAGCAGATTCCTTTTTTCAAGATGCTTCACTGTCAGAAATATGTCCCGAGACCCCAGCTCCAAATATCAACAACAGAATAAAAGCAATGCAGTTTAAAGTTTCAGGCGAGCCTGGTGCGAGCTGTAAACCGCTGGCGGTACTTACGTGTGCTTCCTGCCACGACCGCGCCCCAGCTCTGCGCAGATAACAGCAGGAGCGCCTGCAGGATGGCTCTGGGGACCAACCCCATGTCCCGCTCAGCCAAGGCCCGAGCCGAGCTCCGCAGGGGCTGCCCGAGCCCCACCGGCTGCTCTGCTGTCTCCGGTGCTGCCTCCTCAGTCCAGCCCCTCCTCTCTAGCGGGCGCGCACCCCTCCTGCCTGCCCCCCAGGGCGCAGCATCCCCCGCCGACCTCCGCTCCCGCGGCCTGGACCCGGCTGCCGCCCCGCGTGCCCGGCCCTCGCGGTGACAGGTGCAGACGAGCCCAGATGTGAGCCGGGCGCTGAGAGCCGCTGCAGGTCTGCCAGGCTCGCTCCTCCCTGCGTGGCTCACCAAGGAGCCCTGAACCTTTCCTCCCCTCTAGTGGCGCCCGGGAGGGGAGAGGCGGCGGCTGGCTCCCTCACGGTCCTGCTCCTTCCAGCTCGCAGCTGGCAGAGCGGTGAAGGAAGCGGGCGTGACATCCCGGGTTATTCCTAACTGGGGGAGGGGCATTCCAGGTAAAATTGCGGTCAGAGCAGAGAAGCGCAGGCAGCCTTTGCGAAGCACAGCTGACACTGCTCCTGGGGAAAGTCTGCCTTTTTCTACGTCTGTAAATGCATCGTCTTCAGCTCCTAGTATTTTTACTACATGAATTCCTGTTACGGGGACAAACACACTCTGCACAGTGTCTCCTATTTCCGTGCAGGAGGAGTGACATTATGCCAATTAACTGAAGCAAAGAGGTTTAATTTGATAAATTCCAAGTTTGCAAAGGAGCCATCTATCTCTCCTACAGTAAGCTGGAACCCCCTTCACTGGGGCCCTTCTAGTAAAACTCCCAGAGGGGCAATTGTGGGGGAGGAGAAACCCCAGGGGAAAGAGTTGATGGAGAGCCCTCACACAGGGTAAACAGTGTGGGTTGACTCATGGATGGAGAACAGATGAGATTCGGGGGCCAATGACGCTGACAACGTGGTGGGTGGAGTGCGTCACCAAGGACCTTGTGGTTCTTGGAGAGAACATTAAACGATCTTAGTGATCTGGAAGAGCATGTAGGCGTGTACCCCCTAGCACCCACAGAATAACTACAGGATGCGTAAATAAATGACATACCCACCATAGAGATCCTCTGAGATAAACCTAACATCCCCACGTGACCAGTGAGGAGATGGACCCCTGGGAAGGGACCAAGGTGCTGGCGAGCCTCACAGCCAGACATACCTAATACATCCAGTCAAAGGTTCTCTAGTTCTGTAGGACAAAAAATAAGCTGCTACCCCTGAAAAGTATGTCCATATGTTCACATGAAAATAAGTGAGAACACAAAGTTAAAATGGATCAGTGAACACATAACAATGAAAAGCAGCTGGGCACCTGCTCTCAGTGACACTTTTTGGGGCAAAGAGTTAATTTTCTTACCGACTTCTGAAGATGGAATTTCGTGCATCAAGGATGAGATGGTTCTTGAAAGGGTTGGGGCTCAAAGTGGGTGTCTCCTGAGTGAATGCCACATTGCTTGGAGCGCTAGAGTATTTCTGTTCCCCCAGGGTGAGGATAGTGTGAAGGTTGCAGCTCCTCCCTCATGCTGGTTCCTGGGGGCGTGGCCCATGATGCTGATGTGCAGGTGCCTACCTGCCTCGTGGAGATAACCCCACCTGGTCCCAGGCATCAACAGGTGGTGCCCGTGGACACCTGTGGAACGTCTAGCAGGAACCCCAGCCTTCACCTGCCAGCGGTACACAGGGGTGCACAGGCAGCTCCAGCGGCTTCCCCACCCCAGTGGGTGAGGACACCTCTGCGCAGGACCCTCTCGTGGGATAGTCCTGAGGGTCAAAGGCATCTGCATGGACAGTGCAGAGCACAGGGAATGCCAGAGCTCAGGCAACACCGAGGTTCTGACCATCACTAGGACAGTTCCCTTCACAAGGAGGGGCAGGGACTGTGTCCTGATGATGGTGGGGGGCTGTGGAGGGGCCCTAAAAAGAGTCCCCTCTTTTGTGGGGTCATATGGTACGTACACACCGAAATGCAGAGACCTATGAATGGTGTACATTCAAGTTCTGCAAATTCAAACTCCACAGGTTACTTTGCCTGGTAGAAGTGAGTGTGTAAGCGTATGTGTGTGAAAGAATGTGTGAGTGTGTATCAGTGTGTGTGTGTCTGTGAAAGTATGTGAGTATGTGTGTGTGTTGAGAATATGTGAGTGTGTGAGTTAGTGCATGTGAGAGTGTGCATGTGAGTGAATGTGTATGAGTGTGAGTGACTATGAGTGTGTGAGTGTAACAGTGAGTGAGCGTGGGAGTGTGTGTGCACACAAACACTTCTAATCACCACTAACAGCACACTGGAAACCAAATAGGCACGACTCATGAGAAAATGGCAAGAAGCCCATGTATACCCAAAACTAGGGGTAGGGAGGGGTACACGAATTGCTGCAGACAGACTCCACCCAGAAGGTGTTCTCCATCAAATCTGATGCTATTTCCCAAACGTCAATTCTGTTTCCCCTGCCCCACCTGAGTGCTCTGCAGTCAGCCCTGTCGGGGAAATTAGAGGTTCTCAGACTGTGTTCTGGAGAAAGGTGCAGCTGGCTGGGGTTCTACCTGCATCCCAACACAACTCCCCTTCTTAGTTTGTTATTCAACAATGTTCTTCCTTTCAATTTTTATTTCAGCATTTTCTCTGAAAAAGTTTAAGTGCATTTAGTTCTTCCTTGTCAACTGTAGGTGGTTTTGTCATTACATCCCTTGACAATGAGGCTATTGTTAGTGAGATACAGGGTAGATATAGAAAGGTTTGCATTCTTCCCTAAGCTCCCGGGCAACACATCCTGGAGAACAATCATCAAGACAACCTCCAGGTGGAACTGTTTCTGCTCACCAAGTAAAGCCACCTGCCCTGCGTCTTCTTCATGCTCTCTAAGAATTGCCAAGAACCTGTGCTTTAACAACCCGAGGATTCTGAATTGACTGATGTAAGTTTCTGTTAGGGAGGCAATCAACTTCCCAAATGCATTTTCTAAAATTCCATCTACCTTAACTCAATAGGATTCTTTGATGAGTATCATCCCACAGACAGGATGGACCCCACCTGAGGAATTATTCTCAAGGACAGCATGGTATTGCCTTTCCTCAGATGGGTGAGGAAACGTTTCAGGGTATTTCACATGTGTGTGCATACATGCACGCATACAACATGCACACATGCACATTCGCTGGTGATCTGTCTTCAATAGACTCATAGAGGCTTAAGAGTGAAATGGCCTTTGGAGTCAAGCTGTCCAATAAAGACGTCTCGAGGAAAATATTCCTGAGAAGGGGTTGCCTGGCACACCCTTATGAGAGGGACTCACTCACATTTTTGAGTACTGACACTGCGGCAGCAGGTGAAGGAAGGAGAAACTCATTTCCTTAAATCCTCAATGCAAATCAAAGACCAACAAATTCACTGAAATCAACCACATGAGTTTTCAGAAAAAGTGTTTTCCTAATATCATGTGAACAGCAGACATCTCAAAGAAAAGTTACCTCGCTTCTTGTGGGAAAAAAGAAGATGGTTTTGTGTTACTATGTTTTTTTTTCTTCATTAAAATAATTTAAAATGAATTGCTGATATAAAAAGAACTTTACTGGATTTCCTTGAAATTCTCGTTGCACGACTAAATACAGCTCTTTAAAAGAAGTCTACACATAGCACTCCTTCTCATGGAAGGAAAAGAATTCTATGCTGTACCTTTGTCACTCAAAATGGAGATGAAACTCAGCAACATTTTTTTTTTTTTTTACTAAGTTTATAGTTACAAAACAAGATCTATTGTGTCCATTGTAATCGGTATTGAAGGGATTTAAAAATACATGAGCTTCACTGTTGAAATTGTTAGGTTTAATGATGTGAAGCTAAGAAAAGCCTGTAGTGGGGATTTGTAATATTTAAAGTTTGGATATCAAACAAGTAAAAATAGAGGTCATTTCAGGGGAAGATGTGTTTCCTATCATAGGAAAGTTGAATTATAAAAAAATACTTGAGAATTCTATTCCAAGATACAAAACGCACATGTTCTAAATTCAGTTGTGAGTAGACTTCACTTCAGGCTCAGTGTAGACTCTTCCCAGAGGAGGCAGAGTGCCCACACACATAGAGCTTCTCCTCTTGGGGAGCTGCAGCAGTGCTCACACACACAGAGCTTCACCTCCCAGGGAGCTGCATCAAACACACCCCTCCCCCCCAGACACAGAGTTCACCTCACGGGGAACTGCAGCACACTCACACACAGAAGTCACCTCACAGGGAGCTGCAGCAGTGCTCACACACACAGAGCTTCACCTCATGGGGAGCCGCATCACACATACACACACACACACACACACACACAGAGTTCACCTCAAGGGAACTGCAGCACACTCATGCACAGAAGTCACTTCACAGGGAGCTGCAGCAGTGCTCACACACACAGAGCTTCACCTCATGGGGAGCTGCATCACACACACGTACACAGAGGTGTCCTCATAGAGAGCTGCAGCAGCACTGATATACACAGAGCTTTCTTCAAAGGGAGCTGCAGCAGTGCTTACACACACAGAGGTCACCTCAAGGGGAGCTGCATCACACTCACACACAGAGGTCATCTCACGGGGAGCTACAGGGTGCTCATACACACAGAACTCACCTCACAGGGAGCTGCAGCAGCACTCTCACACACAGAGCTTCACCTCAAGGGGAGCTGCAGCAGCACTCATACACACAGAACTCACCTCACAGGGAGCTGCAGCAGTGCTCACACACACAGAGCTTCACCTCATGGGGAGCTGCAGCAGCACTCATACACACAGAACTCACCTCACAGGGAGCTGCAGCAGTGCTCACACACACAGAACTTCGTGGGGGAGCTGAAGCAACATCATGGGGCTCCTTCTAGAGACAGCACACTTGTATAGCACGCTGCTGCTGCTGCTGCTGTTGCTGTCTACCTTTGGGTGTTGAAATCTGTGTATCAAGTGCTTTATTTTACTTTCTTGGCTGAGGAATTCAAAGTCCTTTAAAAGAATGTCTACAAGTGAATCTGTCTTGGAAGAAGTACAACCAGAATGCTCTTTAGAAACAAAAATGGCGAGACTACGTCTCGAAAACTTTGGACATGTTATCAGAAGGGATCAGTCTCTGGAGAAGGATATCATGCTTGGTAAAGTAGAGGGTCAGTGAAAAAGTGGAGGACCCTCAATGAGATGGATTGACACATGGTTGCAACAATGGGCTCAAGCATAACAACAATTGTGAGGATGGCACAGGACTGGGCAGTGGCTTCTTCTGTTGTATATAGGGTCACTATGAGTTGGAACCAACTCGATGGCATCTAACAATAACAGCATAGTTGCTGCTGCTGAGCTGTAAATGTTTTAGTCAAAATTAGCAAATTTAGTTACTTTGCCATTAAGCCATGCTGTGAATTGATAAGACTTGGAATTCTGAAGCTCTAGAAATGCATGTTATTAATATTTTATCAACCAAAACTATTATGTAACATTGATATAACTGACAAAAAAAATTAAAAATTATAGGCAGCTCATGTGTCTGGAAGACTTGAGGTTATCTGTTGAAAAATAGAGGGTAAAATAGATAAAAATAGATTGTATGTTGTAATTTTACTATTTCCTTCTTTTCTCTAAAAATTGTCACAAAACTCTAAAGCTGATAATTAACAGAAGTAGGTAACATTTTTATATTTTACTTTGGCTAATTGTTACATAATTTTTAAATTTATTTTATTTTTTTCTTGTGCTTTAGATGGAGGTTTACAGAACAAATACCTTCTCATTAAACAGTACACATATTGTTTTATGACAAGGGTTAACAACCCCACCACATGCCAACACTGTCCCTTCTCAAACTTGGGTTCCCTATTACCAGCTTTCCTGTCCCCTCCTGCCTTCTAGTCCTTGTCCCTGGACTGTTGTGCCCCATTAGTCTCGTTTTGTTTTATGAGACTGTCTAATCGAAGGGTGAACCTCGGGAGTGACTTCATTACTGATATAAGAGGGTGTCTGGGGGCCATACTCTTGGGTTTCTCTGGTCTCTGTCAGGCCAGTAAGTCTAGTCTTTTTTCTGGTTTTTTTTTTTTTTTTTTGTATTTTAGATGAAGGTTTACAGAACAAATAGTTTCTCATTAAATAGTCAGTGCACATATTGTTTTATGACATTGGTTAACAACCTCATGGCATGTCAATACACTCCCTTCTCCATCTTGGAGGGCCATATTTTGATGAAAATATACATAGCCAAAGTTTCACCATTTCAAAAGTTTCTACATGAAAAATTCAGTGTCATCAATTATATTCTTCCAGTTGTGCTGCTATTCTCACTATCCTTTTCCAAATTATTCCATCACCATTATCTTCAACTTACTGCCCCCTAAGCTTCCCGTCAAACCTTTCGAGTTGCTATTGTCAGTTTCATCTCATATAGGTAATTCTTTTTTCTTTTTGTTTGCACCTTAGACGAAGGTTTACAAAACAAATAGTTTCTCATTAAACAGTTGGTACACATACTGACCTATGACAATGGTTAACAACCCCACACTGTCCCTTTCCAATCTTGAGTTCCCTATTACCAGCTTTCTTGTCCCCTCCTACCTACTAGTCCTTGTCGCTGGATTGCTGTGCCTCATTATTCCCGTTTTGTTTTATGAGGCTGCCCAATCTCCAGCTGAACGGTGAACCTCAGAAGTGACTTCACCACTGAGCTAAAAAGGTGTCTGGGGGCCATACTCTTGGGGTTTCTCCAGTCTGTCAGGCCAGTAAATCTGGTCTTTTTTTGTGAGTTAGAATTGTGTTCTACATCCTTTTCCAGCTCTACCCAGGACCTTCTGTTGTGATCCCAGTCAGAGAGGTCAGTGGTGGTAGCCGGGCACCATCTAGCTGTACTGGACTCAGTCTGGTGGAGGCTGTGGTAGCTGTGGTCCATTAGTCCTTTGGAATAATCTTTTCCTTGTATCCTGTTCTCTTCATTTTCCCTTGCTCCTGAAGGGGAGAGACCAGTGGAGTATCTTAGATGGCCGCTCACAGGCTTTTAAGACCCCAGACGCTACTCACCAAGGTGGAATCTAGAACATTGTCTTTATAAGCTGTGTTATGTCAGTTGAGCTAGATGTTCCCCGAGACCACGGTCCTCACAGCCCTCTGCCCCCTGATTCAGTCTCTCAGGGAGTTTGGATGTGTCTATGGAGCTTCCATGGGCTTTCCTTGTACAAGTTATGCTGGCTTCCCCAGTATTGTGTACTGTCCTACCCTTCACCAAAGTTACCACTTATCTATTGTCTATTTAGTTTCCCCACCACCACCACTCCCATCCTGCGTAAGCAACAAAGATTGTTTCTTTTTGTGTGTACACTTTTACATGAGTTTTTACAGAAGAGGTTTCACACAATATTTGTCCTTTTGTGATTGACTTATTTCACTCAGCATAATGTCCTCCAGTTTCATCCATGTTATGAGACGCTTAATAGATTCATCACTGTTCTTTATCATTGCATAATACTCCATTGTGTGTATGTACCATAGTTTGTTTTTCCATTCTTCTGTTGATGGGCATCTAGGTTGTTTCCATCTTTTTGTTATTGTGAACAATGCTGCCATGAAAATGGGGGTGCATATGTCTATTCGTGTGACAGCTCTTATTTCTCTAGGATATATTCCTAAGAGTGGGATTGCTGGATCGTATGGTATTTCTATTTCCAGCTTTCTAAGGAAGCGCCATATCATTTTTCAAAATGGTTGTATCATTATGCATTCCCACCAGCAGTGCATAAGAGTTCCAATCTCCCCACAGCCTCTTCAACGTTTGTTATTTCCAGTGTTTTTGATTAGTGCTGGTAATGCCGGGTTGAGATTGTATCTCATTGTGGGTTTAATTTGCATTTCTCTAATGGCTAGTGATTGCGAGCATTTCCTCACGTGTCTGTTGGCCGCTTGAATGTCTTCTTTGGTGAAGTGTCTGTTCATTTCCTTTGCCCATTTTTTAATAGGATTAT
>NW_004444299.1:328215-330796 GCF_000243295.1 Trichechus manatus latirostris | reverse complement strand
TTTTATGGTGGATTTTGTTTTAAAGTCTATTTTATCTGAGATTAGTGTTGCTACTCCTGCTCTTTTTTTGGTAGCTGTTAGCTTGATATATTTTTTTCAAACCTTTGATTTTTTATAAATTTCGTATTTGTTTCTAAGGTGTGTCTCTTGTAGACAGCATATTGATGGATCCTGTTTTTTTATCCATTCTGTCATTCCCTGTCTCTTTATAGGTGTATTTAGGCCTTTTACATTCAGTGTAATTACTGATAGGTGTGAGTTTATTGCTGCCATTTTGTAGTGCTTTTTTTGTGCAGTGCTGACCTTTTTTTTGTTCCTCTTACTCTCCTGTGCTGAATTCTTTTTGTTTGTGGATTTTTTTTCCATTTCTTCTGTTTTTGTAGGTTTTGTTTTTACTGAGACTTTATGTTTTTCCTCTTTACTTTGATGAGTAGATTTGTTAATGTTCTTTGTGGTTACTGTGAAATTTACCCTTATCTTTCTAAGTCTGAAGTAGTATATTATTATTTGGTATTGCCTTGCCTTCCTCTCCATTAGAAGATTCTATATCTACACTGTTTATTTCCTCTTTTATTGTTCTGATTTTTTTGTCATTTACAGATTAACTTCTCTGATTCCCTGTTGTATTTATTTTGGTTTTGGATAGTCTTGAGAGTTCATTTCCTAAGCTGGTATCTGGCTCGTATGATTCTGCATCCTAGATTCAGTCTGTGAACTGATGTTGTTTGTTCTCAGATTGAAGGACTCCCTTTAATAATTCTTGTAAGTTTGGTTTGGTTTTTACACATTCTCTTAAATTCTGTTTATCTGGAAATGTCCTAATTTCACCATCATATTTGAACAAGAGTTTTGCATGATATATTATTCTTGGCTGGCAATTTTTCTCTTTCAAGGTTTTATGTATGTCATTGTCTTCTTGCCTGTATGGTTTCTGCCCAATAATTTGAGCTTAGTCTTGTTTCTCCTCTCTATGTGACTTTTTGTTTTTCTTGAGCTGCTCTCAGGATTCTTTGTTTGTATTTAGTTTTGTCGAGTGTGATTATGATATGCCTTGGTGATTTTCTTTTGGGGTTTATCCTATACGGGGTTCTTTGAGCTTCTTGGATGGCCAACTTTTCGTCTTTCATGATATTGGGGAAGTTTTCTGTCAGCAGTTCTTCAATGATCCTCTTTGTATTTTCTGTTTTCTCCCCTGTTCTGGAACACCAAACACTCGAAAATTTTTGCTTTTGATTGTATCCCAGATAATTTTCAGAATTTCTTCTTTTTTCTTTGTTCTTTTTCTGATTTTTCCTCAGAGTTGTATCCAAGTGTTTGTCTTCAATTTCAATGATCCTATCTTCCACTATTTCAAACCTGCCCCTCTGCCCTTCTATGACACTGTCCATTTCTGAAATCTTGTTGTTTATCTTTTGGATTTCCAATTGTTGTTTTTGTATGATTTCTAGTTGTGAATTTATTCTGGCATTTTGTTCCTGTTTTATTTTCCTGAATTATTCCATATTTGGTCTGTATTTTCCTGAATTCTTCCATTTTTGGTCTGTATTTTCCATGAATTTATCTGCCTTTTCCATGAATTTGTCTATTTTTTCCTCATTTTTGTCTGCTTTTTGCTTCAACTATTGGATAATTCTGAGTATTAGAGATTTGAATTCCCTATCAGTAGTTCTATTGCCTTTTATTCTACTGGAAAGTCATCTGGTATTTTATTTTGGATGCCTACTGGAACCTTCCCGTCCTGTGTTTGTAAATGTTTTGATATTGTTTGCTGTCTTCGAGGCATTTGTTAGTTATTTTCCTCGTTTACTGGTTGTAGATCTGTTTTGTCCTTTTTTTTTTTTTTAATTTGTCTATGTCTGACTAGGCAGGCTGTGTGTCCTTTGTTGCTTGCTTGTCTGTTGGCCCAATACTTTTTGCCTCCTTCTCCAATTGGCAGGGTCAGTTGCTCAGATATGGTACAGCAGGGCAGGTCTAGCTGAAGAGGAGTTGCTGTGATAGGTTGTTTGTGGCATGCGCCATGGCCAACAGAGCAGGCTGGGAATCAGTGCAGGGCAAGTTCCAGTAGAACATGCCTGTGATGCTTGGGGGTATGATATTCAGTGTACGTTGCAGGTAGGCAGGATGGGGGTGAGATTGTGGTGTGTGGAGCTAAGATGGGTATGGGAAAGAGGAGAGAGAGGAGAGAGGAACAGGAGCCAAAAACATACGAACAAACAAAAAAAAGAATGCTAATGGAGTTTGCTGTTGTTTGGAGAGATGAAAGACTGAGAAATGGAGAAAAACAAAAACGAGAAGAAGAAAAAAAGAAAGAAAGAAACGAATAAATAAAATTTAGAAAGAAAAAAGAAAAACAAAGCCCCCGAAGATCCCAGCAGTGTGGCTGCGAGGTCTGCGGAAGTTGCCCCCAGGCCATGAAGTACAGCCTGGCAAGAAGGGGTAGAGGTGTCACTCAGTGCCATGTATTCAGGAGACAGGAAGAGAAGGTAAGTATAGAGAGATGAGAAACTGAGTCATGAAGAAAAACAAAAGAAGGGAAAAAGAAAGAAAACAAAACAAAAGAACAAGAAAAACCAAAAAAAAA
>NW_004444299.1:298495-328035 GCF_000243295.1 Trichechus manatus latirostris | reverse complement strand
CAAAAAAAAAAAAAAAAAAAAAAAGCCCCTGGATCTCACCAGCATGGCAGCACAGGCCAGGAAGCAGTTTCACATTCAAGCGGCATTTCACTGCCTTTCAGAAAGAAGCAAAGATGATGCCCAGAGCCAGGTATTTGAGAGAAAGGAGGGGGAGGTGGTGAGAGGTATGGAAGAAATCAAAAGAAGTGGGAAAAAGCTACACCAGCAGCCAACAGGTGGCACTCAGGGAGCCAGCCAATGCGGGCGGGTGGAATCAAAGCAGCAGTGGTGTGAAGCCAGTGCTTCCTGTCTAAGAGATTGTGGCTGCAGGAAGCAGAAGAGGCCAAGTAGGGGTGAAGAAGGGTGAGGGGTGGGAAGGCATATATCACTAGTTACCAGTTGTTTTGTCTCCTGCTGGAAGCTCCGTGAAACTGCTTTCCCATACCCCCTGTTCAGCTGTCTCTGATAGGAGCCCAAAATGGCGGATCCTTGCTGCGTTAACTGATAGGGGATCTCTACATGTATCTTTCCTCACTCTCTGCTCTCTGTCAGTTTCTTATTTCACTAGGGACTTGGTGAGTTCTTTATCTCTTTATTTGATGCTTAGGGTTTCAGGATTGTCATTTTGTCTTTTTCACTTGGGTTTCAGATCTTTGCTGTGGAGGGACGGCATGGTGCTTCGGTCTATAGTGCCATATTCTAATTGTTACATAATTTAAATAAAGTTTGAAAGGAATAGGATTTTGATGGCTAATGCTTTGGATTTTAGTTTATTATTTTTATATAAAATACCAATAAATTATATTGTGAATAGATGAGATATGTATAATGATTGCTTTCTAGTTAAAAAAGCAACATTTAGGATTTGTGGAGAAGCGTTTTTAAAAATATTTTTTTCTAGATTGACTTAAGTTGCAAAAGGGAGGCATGTCTGTTCTAAATAGTGAAGTTACATAAGAGTGTTAGTAACAACACAAACACTTGTGCACACACACTTGTGTGCATACCCACCCATGTGCTTACACACATATATGCACACAGACATTTGCACACACTTGTGCACAAACTCAGGTGCACATTCACTTTGGCGAGTTCTCACCTGCAGCCCTTACATGTCAGAGGTGTTAGTAACACAACACACAGGTAAACACACTTGTATGCACATACACATGCAGGTGCTTACACAGACGTTTATGCACTCTCATGTACACAGGTGCACACACACTTGTGTAGGTGACTGTTCCCCCTCCAGCCCTTACATGTCAGAGGAGCTCCCAATCCCCATGCTTTTCTTCACTTACAGCATTAAATACAAAATAGCAGGAATTCTGAATTCCTACAAATCACTGATAATGTATTGCTTTTGAAATAGGCTGTATGGGTCCTTGGGAGTGAGTTACTTTGGTATTTCCCTTTAGAAATTTTAGGATTAAGCAATTTAGCATCTGATTTCCCCTAAACATTGGACTTGAATTGAGCTTACCTCAGGGACTCCAGCATATGCAGTTGATTTATGATCCTTTCCTGATATTTTCCCATCTTTACTCTTTACACAAGCATCTTTACTTCTTAGTCAATCTTGTGTAGAAACTGCACCAAACTCTTTCTCTACCCAGACAGTGTGTCAGTAAGTAAATGAACTTCTGCTCTGTGAGGTGATTGCAGCCCGTATACTTTCTATACTGAGTGGGGTGAACAGAGCCTGCCCTTCCTGAGAGGCGTGGGGCCTCCGTGTTCCATGTCTGTGACTATGCCAACTTCCTCTGAAGAGCTACGCGTATATGGGGACCTGGCATGTCACACTGATGGGTTCATCTGCATGTCCTTGTTTTTCCTGTAGTTTTTCTATCAGTTTCCTTAAAGCCAGGGAGATTCTTGAAGCTTCTTACTATTCTTGCTGTTGTTAGTTGCCATCAAGTTGGCTTCAACTTATGGAGATCCCATGTACAACAGAATGAAACGCTGTCCAGTCCTGTGCCATCTTCACAACTGTTGAGATGCTGGAGTCTATTGTTTCAGCCACTGTGTACTTTGAGTGACTTCCTTCTTAGGGGACTCATCTTCCAACACCATATCAGACAGTGTTCTGTTGTGATCCATAGGGTTTTCATTGGCAAATTTTTGGAGGTAGATCATCAGCCCTTTCTTCCTGATCTGTCTTAGTTTGGAAGCTGTGCTGAAACCTGTCAACTGTGGATGATCCTGCTGGTATTTGAAATACTAGTAGCGTAGCTTCCAGCATCATAGCAACACACAAGGCACTACAGTACAACAGACTGTCAGATAGGTAGTGGTGGTTACTATTCTTATAATATCAGTTTTTAGCAGCCCTTCTCCTTCAAAATTGTCTACAACCAAGGTTGTTAGGATTGGGCTTAAAATAAGCGTGAGTAAGCTCCAGCACGAACTGGATTCTCCAATATCTAAAATGGTTTCAGAGCTCTATTTGCTTCTTTCATTGTTCTAAGCTTTGTTTAGAGTAATTTGAATTTTAAAAATGGATACGATCTTTAGTAAAATAATAATGCATAATTAATATGCCCACAGCACACCCGACTCATATTTGGTTTGGTCTTTTTACAAAGCAAGGAGCATTCTGGGCAGGGAAGGTGAAGGAAACACTAAAACTACCTCCCACAGATGCTCCCAGAGCATACCAAGTTCACAGGGAGGGGACTGTGGCTCACCATTATTGTTAATTTATCCTCTAAACGTGACCTGAAGTTATTTGAAACTAAGTATGACAATTAGACTAACCATACTGTACATATTAAATGCAGTACTTGGCGTATTTGGTCTATGTTGGTTTCTTTTTAACAGGAAAAATATTTATTATTCATTCAAAAATTACTTCTCAAACCTCACCCCCTGCCAGACTGGCTTGGGGAATATGATGAAGAACAAGGGAAAAAACAAACAAACAAAAACAACCCAACCAGCTTGTGTCTGGTTGAGGAGGCAGACAAGACTCGATTAGTGTGTATGACTCCCTCGCAGGTTCAGTAAGAGAGGGTGGTGGAGACCCCATGGGGAGGGCCCTGGTGGTCAGGGGGTGTTGTTGAGGAGAAACCGTGACAGTGAGAGGCCAGACGCCAGGAGGGACACCCAGGTGGAAGACCCACAGGACCAGGAGCCCGTGGGGGAGCACAACTTTGGAACGTTTCAGACCTTTCTGGCCTGAAGGCAGCATGAGGCTGGGGGTGCTGAGCGAGGGGTGGTGGGGGCAAGTTGAGGGCAGGTGCAGTTAGCCCTGTCAGTTAGCTCTGGCCATTGGCAGCAGGTTCCAGCAGAGACATGCCTGTGCCAGGTTGAGAATTGCTATGTTTAGGTCTCACCTGGCTGCTGGGGCAGATGGATGGGGCAAGATGACAAGAGAGAAAGGGGCATCTAGGGGTTGCAGAGGTCACCCAGAGCCAGCAGAGATGCTTGGGCCAGGAGGCACTGGGAAACGAAGGGAAATGATGGAAGAGCAAGCGTCAAGCTGACTCCAGGAGTCTGCTTCTAGTGACTCAGGGAGGACAAGGCTTGGGCCTAAAAATAAGTGGCTGTGGTATTTTTCAATATGTGGAGTTTGGCTTGATGTACGGGCCTCAGATGACATCTTGGCTGAGGGTTAGGTCAAGGTGACTGCCGTGTGTGAAGGTCTGGGTGTTGGCTGAGTCTGAGGCATAGAGGAGGGCAGCGGGAGGGAAGAAGGGGGCTGGCGGCGGCCGCAAGATTGGATTTATGTGTGTGTGTGAGTGTATGTCTTTCCGTATAAAATCGTCTTTATGTAGAAGTACCGTCCGTCCTTTTCCTAGTAGCAGTGCTTTTCTGACATCAGTGTCAAGGCTCCAATCACCTCAGTCTTCATTTAATACCAGCAAAGCCTTTTTTTCTCCAGTTATAAACCCATTAGAAACCTTAATGGTGGGTGCCTTCTATGCTATAATTACCCTTCTTAGTCCCATGAAGCAGGCGGTAGTGTGACACCCAGTGTCCCAAACACACCAAGGGGCAGCTTGGGGGTGCCGTATGGCCTAGATGACATCTTCAACGACTGTGAAGTCTTGTCCAGTGCTGGGGTTCTGGGCTCTGATGACGTGAATTGACTTTTGTAATAAATGTCTGCACGTCACTGATTTCTTTTCCAGACATGGAAGAGAAACTTTCTTGAAGGGAAATAGTACTTGCTTTTCTGTGGGAAGAGAAGGAAGACTGTGGATCAAGTTAATCTTTTTTACATTGTTCTTTGTTTTAATAGATCTTACTTTAATTTAAATGTGTAGTGTTCAATTAAAAAGGAGTGGAATGTGTAGTATTCAATTAAAAAGGAGTGATTAGACAAATGGTTTTTTAAGTACAGATGTGTTCAGCCACATGCCACGATGCTATTCAAAGAGGTGCTAGAACAAAAGGTGGGGGTCTCAGAAGAGAGTTAATGAGCGTAGGGCTGGTGGCAGCCACATCCACAAGTGCAGGCCCGTAACAAGGACAAAACTTTGTCTCCAGAGCCATATTTTTTATTAAATTTTTAGAAAAAAAATATCCCAACTTTGTGATTTAGTGATATGGTGCTGCAGACTTAATAACATTTTTCTTCCAGAAAAGTATCAAGGACGCAAATAGAGCCCATCGACTGAGATCTAACTTTTTTGCCAAAATAATATACCAAAGTAATTTTAAAAGTCAAAAGGACTTATACTGAAGGACTTATACTGTGAAATACAGTGTTCCCCTGGACACCATTCATGACTTGTGTGTTCTCAGACAGGTCAGTGAGCCTGTTTGTGCCTCAGTTGATTTTCCTGTATAATAGGGAGGTGCTTAGTATATGTAAAACACTCAGTCATTGCCTGGCTGCAGTGACTTCATGCTCAGTGAGATTACAGCCCCATCTTGAGCCCCAACAGTGGGCTCTCTCAGTTTTCCCCTCCATTTTCCAGCTCTCACCTCTACATGTCCACTGTGGGTTCTCTCTCCCCAACCGCCGTCTCTACACCTTCCCTTCGAGTTCTCAAAGGACCAATTTTAACAAGTCAGCCATCTGCTTCACCCCACAGCAGATGAATGCTGAGCTGCCCAGACTCTACCGGTTCCACTCACTGTATTCCACACAATCAACTATACTATTTAATTAATTAAAAAAAATCAATGCTTACATTGTTATCACGGTGGTGATTAGGAATTCTTTGAATTATAAGTAGCCCCAAACCCAACTAACGCAAACTCAAACAACCAGTACAGTTGCCACCGAGTAGACTCTGACTCATGGTGACCTCATGTGTGTCAGAGTAGAACTGTGCTCCATAGGATTTTCAATGGCTGATTTTTCAGAATAGATCACCAGGACTTTCTTCCAAGGCACCTGTTGGTGGACTCAAACTTCCAACCTTTCAGTTAGCAGCGGGGACATTAACCATTTTTACTACCCAGGAACTAACTCAAACACACAAACAAACCAAGACTCACTTTCTCCAAATAGCTAGAGATCTGCAGATAGTGTGTGCAAGTACGGCTCTCCTCACCCTCCTCTCACATCCTGAGGAGTCTGGGTTTTATTCCTCGGATCATCATTTCAGAGACACAAGACCTTCAGCCCCAGACATTGTGAACGTCTTGTGGAAAGAGTGAGGCAAAGTGGCAACATCCCTCCCTGGAGGAGATGGAGCCCTCCCAGGATCCCCCAGGAGCCTGTTCCTGAAGGATCATCTAGAGATGATCAGTTGGGAGCTATAAGGTTGCCAAAGGATCAAGAATATCAGTATCTGGGGCCCTTTTCCTCAGGGTTTTCCATTCCTCCAGGAGGACACATAAGTGAGGGGTATCGAGTTTGTGTCTGGAGCTGGGGCTCTGGGGTGGGGAAAGGACAAAGAGACTGTAGTTTATTGGGTGGACTGTTATTGAACCCCTACTCTCAGCTCAGGGCCAGCCTCACCTCGCCTGGGCCAGAGCCTTAGCCCAGAGAGACCCATCCCCACCTCCCTTTCAGGAGGGATTGAAGAGTCACAGTGTCAGTCGGGTGGGGAGGGTCCTGTGGGCCTTCTGTCCATTCTTCAGGGATTTCCAGCCACACCCACCTTCCCAGCCCAGATCCTGACACCCTAACTGGAGGGCTGGCTGGGTTCTCTCCCCCTATCCCTACCCCCAGTACAGGCTCCTGCTCCCTAAACCAGGTACTGGTGTTCATCCACTTTCTGTTTGCCAAACAATAGTAAATTCTCCTGCCCTCTGTCCCTCTGGGCTAATGCCTTCTGGGATTCTGTTCCTGCTTTCCAGCAGGTTTGGGAAAGAAGAGGAAGTGAGGTTTTGGTGCAGGTAGTGAGGGGCTGGAGTAGACAGAGGAGATCCATCACTGGTCACACCTTGACTTTGGGTAAATCTCTTGATCTCTCTTTTCTTCAGGGTCTTAAATCAGAAATGGTTTAAATTCTGTGATACCTCAGTGATTCTTGGTTGTAGCTGTTTGTGTTGCCACAATATAAACTCTCTTAACGCTCATTGAAATAAGTACATCCTTGGTGATAGAACCAATGCCAGAGATCTCATGATAGTATTCTGCAAAACCAATGACTTATTCATCTGAAATACATATGTTTTTCAACAACAATCAATGACTATACACATGGACCTTGCCAAATGGACTACACAGGAATCAAATAGACTACGTCTGTGAAAAGAGACAATGGAGAAGCTCAATATCATCAGTCAACTAATGACCAAAGACCAGAAGACTTGTGGGAATACACCAAGGATATAATATATGAAGAAAGTGGAAGATCATTAAAAGACAGGAAAGAAGTAAAAGACCAAAATGGACTCTGAAACTTGGACTTGAGCACAGAGTAGCTACAGCAAACAGAAGAAATGATGAAATAAAAAAGCTTAACAAAAAAATTTCAAAGGGCAGCTTTAGAAGACAAGGTAAAGTATTATGATGAAATGAGCAAAGACTTGGAGTTGGAAAACAAGATGGGAAGAACACTATAAGCATTTCTCAAATTAAAACAATGGAAGAGAAAAATCAAGCCTCGAGTTGTCCTATTGAAGGATTCTATGGGCACACAGGAATCTCAGTTTGTTGTACTGTGGTGGATTGCCTGTTGCTGTGATAATTGGAAGCTTGGTCACTGGTATTTCAAATACCATTAGGGTCATCCTTGATGAACAGGTTTCAGTGGCACTTCTAGACTAAGACAAGTAGGAAGAGACACCTGGCAGTCTACTTCTGAAAAAATTGGCCAGTGAAAACATTATGAATAGCAGCAGAACACTGCCTGATATAGTGCAGGAAGATGAGGCCCTCAGGTTGGAAAGTACTCAAAATACGACTGGGGAAGAGCTGCCTTCTCAGAGTAGAGCTGACCTTTATGATGTGGATGGAGTTCAGCTTTTGGGATTTTCATTTGCTGATATGGCATGACTCAAAATGAAAAGAAACAACAATAAACATCCATTAATAATCATAATGTGGAATGTACGAAGTATGAATCAAGGAAAATTGAAAATCATCAAAAATGAAATGGATTGCATAAAGGTCAATATCCTAGGCATTAGTGAACTGAAATGGACAGGTATTGGTCATTCTGGATCAGACAATCATATGGTCTACTATGCTGAGAATGTCAAATTGAAGCGGAATAGCGTCACATTCATCATCAAAAAGAACATTTCAAGATCTATCTTGAAGTACAACACTGTCAGTGATAGGATAATATCCATACACCTACAAGGAGAAACAGTTAATACTTTTATTCTTCAAATTTTCACACCAACCACTAATGCCAAAGGTGAGGAAATTGAAGATTTTTCCCAACTTCTGCAGTCTGAAATTGATCAAACTTGCAATCAAGATGCATTGATAATTACTGGTGATTGGAATGTGACAGATGGAAATGAAGAGGCACTGGTAGTTGGAAAATATGGCCTTGGTAATAGAAAGGACGCCAGAGATTGCATGATAGAATTTTGCAAGGCCAACAACTTCTTCATTGCAAATACCTTTTTTCAATAACATAAATGGGGACTATACAGGTGGACATCCACAGGATAGAAAACACAAGAATCAAATGGACTACATCTATGAAAGAGACTATGGAAAATCTCAATATCATCAGCGAGAACAAGGTCAGGGGCTGACAGCAGATTAGAACATCAATTACTCACATGCAATTTCAAGTTGAAGCTGAAGAAAATTAAAACAAGTCCACCCGAGGCAAAATACAACCTTGAGTATGTCCCATCTGAATTTGGAGTTCATCTCAAGAATAGAATTGATGCATTGAACACTAATGACCAAAGACCAGACAGTTGTGGGAAGACTTCAAGGACATCATACACCAAGAAAGCCAAGAGGTGATTAAAAAGACGGGAAAGAAAGTAAAGACCACAATGGATGTTAGAATAGATTCTGAAAGTTTCTCTTGAACATAAAGTAGCTAAAGTAAATGGAAGACATGATGAAGTAAAAGAGCTGAACAGAAGATTTCAAAGGGCAGTTCAAGAAGACAAAGTAAAATATTATAATGAAATATGCAAAGACCTGGAGATAGAAAACCACAGGAGAAGAACACACCCGGCATTTCTCACACTGAAAGAACTGAAGGAAATTTCAAGTCTCAAGTTGCAATTTTGAAGGATTCTATGGGCAAAATATTGAATGATGCAGGAAGCATCAAAAGCAGATGCTTTTGGAATACACCGAGTCACTGTACCAAAAAGAATTGGTGGACATTCGACCATTTCAGGGTCAAGATCAAGAACCAATGGTATTGATGGCAGAAGTCCAAACTCCACTGAAGACATTGTGAAGAACAAGATCTAGGAATTGAAGAAATACCATTTGAGATGTTTCAACAAATGGATGCAGTGCTGGAGGTGCTCATTAGTCTATGCCAAGAAATTTGGAAGAGCGGTACCTGGCCAACTGACTGGAAGAGATGCATATTTGTATCCCTTCCAAAGAAAGTTGATCCAGCAGAATGCATAAATTATCAAACAATGTCATTAACATCACATACAAGCAAAATTTTGCTGAAGATCGTTCAAAAGCAGTCGTAGCAGTACACAGACAGGAAACAACCAGAAATTCAAGCCAGATTCCGAAGAGGACGTGGAACGAAGGATATCATTGCTGATGTAACATGGAACTTGGTTGAAAGCAGAGAATACCAGAAAGATGTTTACCTGTGTTTTATTGACTATGCAAAATTATTCGACTGTGTGGACCATAACAAATTATGGATAACATTGCAAAAAATGGGAATTCCAGAACATTTAACTGTGTTCATGTGGAACCTGTACATAGATCAAGAGGCAGTCACTGGAACAGAGCAAGAGGACACTGCATGGTATAAAATCAAGAAAGTTGTGGGTCAGGGTTGTATCCTTTCACCATACTTATTCAATCTGTATGCTGAGCAAATAATCCAAGACGCTGGACTATATGAAGAAGAATGTGGCATCAGGATTGGTGGAAGACTCATTAACAACCTGCAATATGCAGCTGACACAACCGTCCTTGGAGAAAGTGAAGAGGACTTGAAGCACTTACTGTTGAAGATAAAAGACTACAACCTTCAGTATGGATTACACCTCAACATAAAGAAAACAAAAACCCTCAGAACTAGACCAATAAGCAACATCATGATAGATGGAGAAAATATTGATGTTGTCAAGTATTTCATTTTACTTGGATCCACAATCAACACCTATGGAAGCAACAGTCAAGAAATCAAGTGATGCATTGCATTGGGCAAATCTACTGCAAAAAGTTTTAAAAAGCAAAGATGTCACCTTGAAGACTAAGGTGCACCTGACCCAAGCCATGGTGTTTTCAATCACCTCATATACATGCAAAATCTGGATGATGAATAAGGAAGACCAACTTAGAATTGATGCCTGTGAATTATGGTGTTGGTGAAGAATATTTAATATACCACGGACTGCCAAAAGAACAAAGAAGTCTATCTTAGAAGAGATACAGCCAGAATGCTCGTTAGAATCATGTGTCAAGACTATGTCTCATATACTTTGGACATGTTATCAGGAGGGATCAGTCCCTGGAGAAGGCCATCATGCTTGGTAAAGTAGAGAGTCAGTGAAAAAGAGGAAGACCCTCAAAGAGATGGATTGACACAATGGCTGCAAAAATGACCTCAAACATAAAAATGATTGTGAGGATGGTGCAGGACCGGGCAGTGTTTTGTTCTGTTGTACATAGGGTCAGCATGAATGGGAACCGACTCGACGGCTGTTGTTAGGTGCCATCAAGTTAGTTCCGACTCATAGCCACCCTGTGTACAACAGAAAGAAATACTGCCCCATCCTATGCACAACAGAACGAAACACCACCTGGTCCTGTGCCATCCTCACAACCATTGTTATGCTTGAGCCCATTTTTGCAGCCGCTGTGTCAACCTATCTCGTTGACGGTCTTCCTCTTTTTCACTGACCCTCTACTTCACCAAGCATGATGCCCTTCTCCAGGGACTGGTTCACCCTGATAACTTGTCCAAAGTACCAGAGTCAAAGTCTCTCCATTCTTGCTTCCAAGGAGCATTCCGGCTGTACTTCCTCCAATACAGATTTGTTTGTTCTTTGGTAGTTCATGGTGTATTCAATAATCTTCGCCAACATCATAATTCAAAAGTGTCAGTTCTTCTTTGGGCTTCCTTATTCATTGTCCAGCTTTCACATGCATATGAGATGATTGAAAATACCATGGCTTGTGTCAGGCTCACCTTAGTCCTCAAAGTGACATCTTTGCTTTTCAACACTTTAAAAAGGTCTTTTGCAGTTGATTTCCCATTGCAACATGTCATTTGATTTCCTGACTGCTGATCCTGTGGGCGTTGATTGTGGATCCATGTAAAATGAAATCCTGATAACTTCAATATTTTCTCCATTTATCATGATTATTGGTCCATTGTGAGGAGTTTTATTTATATTTAAGTATCACAGCAACATACCAGCTACCACTATATATATATATACATATATATATACATGCTTCACTGGTTGTTTCGCTTCTCTAGAGAACCCAGCCTAAGACATAGGCATACTTCTTTTAATTTCATGTTTTTACAGGATGTATGAGAATTCACACTTAGTACACGTGTTGTCCACTCCTGCATTGCTGTTGAATTGCTATATGCCCAAATGGAATGTGAGTGAATTTACTCATGGAAAAGTGAGACTTACTCCCTCCCTGTCATGTTCTCCATGATGGAGCCTTGTGTTAAACCTGACGTTTACAGGAAAGCTGTGCTTAGATGCCCTTAATGAAAGAGAACTCTTCTGAATTCTCCAGGAAATAATCAGCTGGCGAGAGTCCCAGAGTCACGTTACAACAATTACAACTCTTTGTAACAGAATTATTCCTCAACAATTCTTCACATAGAAATAAAATACAATGGATTGTCTTGTTACTTTTTTGAACTTAAAGAATTGTTTAAAGACACTTTATTCATTTTATAGAGTACAATATTAAAAGTTAGATGCACTTTATAATAACTAATCATTTGCCAAGTGCTTTAAAAGCAGATGTAATTTTATTGTCAGCCTTCAGGATCGGTTACATTTTATCCACAGTCTGTTCAAATACGTGGCATTTAATTAAATAGAAACACTTAAAAAAATGGTTTTCTAATCTAAAAAGTGCTAAACTAGCATATGGTAACATGGGTACGTATTTTTGTATACACCAATGGTTTTATATCTTTAGATGTAAGAAATTCTAATTTCAGGAGAGTTTTCTGTTAAAAAAAAAAGTATACATTTACAGGACTTAAAAAATTTGTCACTTGATAGTTAAAGGTAAGTATTCCATATAAATTCATTTAATAATAACAATACTTTGCCTTTAAAAACCTCTTTCATAATGGGGTCTTGTTCTTAAAATCCATGGCCAGGTATTTCTGTAATCATGGCGACCTTTGGTTTTCAGGAGATTACTTGAAGTGGCTCATTGTCCTACGAAGTAGCTAAAACCAGGATGTGGATGCTGGCAGATCCCTTCAGAATACCTCTCAGCCTGGCAACTGTGAATGGGTTTAGTGTGGCCTCATGCCCTCATCTCTGGAATGAAGAATCACAGTTTATTTTTAGCTCAGACTACATGGTCATACTGGTTGGAGGATATGGGTTGAATTTTCAAAATAAATTAAGTGGTTAATCTTATATTCATAGCTTTATTTTTATATTTTGCTTTTGGAATATAAAATTGAAGCACGCTTTCCTATGTCAGCAAAATAATTTAAGAATCCATGACTTACAAAAAATTGTGAAATACAGGATTCTTTTTTTGTTCTTGGAATCCCAGTGAGGACTGGAATAAGGGGTTCTGGTAGATCCTCCGCAGAGGCAATCTGTCCCTAACCTCTTCAGAACTTCCACCCTTCATACTCACTGGACATGGAAGCTACATTTCAGCTCTCTCCACCAGCCATGTCCACCAATCTCACATGTCACAAAACCCGTGGGCACCATATTTAGTCCTTCGGGTCTTTCGACTTTTCTCTAATGATTTCACAGCTACTTCATTCTTTACTTTCTGCCTCCGTTTCTTCCTTATACTTATAAAGTAAGCAAACTAGCAAACAGAAAAAGAAAAATATCCATCATGTCAGATATGTGTTAAGTGTAGTCCTGATTGCATTTTAGAGAGTTGTTGTTGTTGTTAGGTGCTGTTGAGTCAATTCTGACTCATAGTGACCCTATGCACAACAGAACAAAACACTGTCCGGTCCTGCGCCATACTCACAATCGTTATGTTTGAGCCCATTGTTGCAGCCACTGTGTCAATCCGTCTTGTCAAGTGTCTACCTCTTTTTCACTGATCTTCTACCTTACCAAGTGTGATCTACTTCTCCAGGAACTGGTCTCTCCTGATAACATGTCCAAAGTACGTGAGACAAAGTCTCCTCATCCTCGCTTCCAAGAAGCACTCTGGCTGTATTTCTTCCAAGACAAAGTTGTTTGTTCTTCTGGCAGTCCATGGTATATTCAATATTCTTCACCAACATCATACTTCAAAGGCATAAAGTCTTATTCGGGCTTCCTTATTCATTGTCCAGCTTTCGTATGCATATGAGGCAACTGAAAATACTATGGCTTGAGTCATGCACACCTCAGTATTCAAAGTGACATATTTGGTTTTAAACATTTTAAAGAGGTCTTTTGCAGCAGAACTGACTGATGCAATACGTTGTTTGATTTCTTGACTGCTGCTTCCACGGGCGTTGATTGTGGATTCAAGAAAAATGAAATCTTTGACAACTTCAATATTTTCTCCCTTTTTCATGACATTGCTTATTGGTCCAGTTGTAAGGATTTTTGTTTTCTTTATGTTGAGGTGTAATTCATACCGAAGGCTGTAGTCTTTGATGTTCATCAGTAAGTACTTCACGTCCTTTTCGATTTCACCAAGTAGGGTTGGGTTATCTGCATAATGCATGTTGTTAATGAGTCTTCCTTCCATCCTGATGCCCTGTTCTTCTTTATACAGTTCAGCTTCTCAGATTATTTGCTCAGCATACAGATTGAATAGGTATGGTGAAAGGATATAGTCTTGATGATCACCTTTCCTGATTTTAAACCATGCATATCTCCTTGTTCTGTTCGAATGACTGCCTCTTGGTCTATGTACAGGTTCCACGTGAGCACAGTTAAGGGTTCTGAAATTCTCATTCTTTGAAATGTTACCCATAACTTGTTATGATCCACAAAATTGAATGCTTCTGCATAGTCAATAAAACACAGGTAAACATCTTGATGGTAGTCTCTATTTTCATTCAAGATCAGTCTGACATCAGCAAAGATACCCCTTATTCCACAATCTCTTCTGAATCTGGCTTGAATTTATAGCAGTTCCCTGTCAATGTACTGCAGCAAATGCTTTTGAATTACCTTCGGCAACATTTCACTTGTGTGTGATATTAATCATACTGCTTGATAATTTCAGCATTCTGTTGCATCACCTTTCTTTGGAATGGGCACAAATATGCATCTCTTCCAGTCAGTTGGTCAGGTAGCTGTCTTCCAAATTTCTTAGCATAGAAAAGTGAGTACCTCCACTGCTCCATCCATTTGTTGAAACATCTCAGTTGATATTCTATCAATTCCTGGAGCTATGTTTTTTGCCAATATCTTGAGTGAAGCTTGGACTTCTTCCTTCAGTACCATCAGTTCTTGATCATATGAAATGGTTGAATGTTCACCAGTTCTTTTTGGTACAGTGATTCTGTGTATTCCAAATCATCTGCTTTTGATGCTTCCTGCATCATTCAATATTTTGCCCATAGAATCCTTCAAAATTACAACTTGAGGCTTGAATTTTTTCCTTCAGTTCTTTCAGCTTGAGGAATACCAGGTGTGTTCTTCCCTTTTGGTTTTCTATCTCCAGGTCTTTGCACATTTTATTATAATATTTTACTTTGTCTTCTTGAGCTGCCCTTTGAAATTTTCTGTTCAGCTCTTCTATTTCATTATTTATTCCATTCATTTTAGCTACTTTACCTACAAAAGCAAGTTTCAGAGTCTCTTCTGACATCCATTGTGGTCTTTTCTTTCTTTCCTGTCTTTTTAATGACCTTTTGCTTTCTTCATGTATAATGTCCTGGATGTTGTCCCACAACTCCTCTGGTCTTCAGTCATTAGTATTTAATGCATCAAATCTATTCTTGAGTTGGTCTCTAAATTCAGGTGGGATATACTTAAGGTCATATTTTGGCTCTAGTGGACTTGTTTTAATTTTCTTCAGCTTCAACTTGAAATTGTATATGAGCAATTGACGGTATGTTCTGCAGTTGGCCCTTGACCTCAGTGATATTGAGCTTGTCTATCGTCTCTTTACACACATGTAGTCAATTTGATACCTGTGTATTCCTTCCAGGAAGGTTCATGTGTAGAGTTGCCATTCACGTTGTTGAAAAAAGGTATTTACATTGAATAAGTAGTTGGTCTTGCAAAACTCTATCATATGATCTCCAGTGTCATTTCTATTGCCAAGGCCATATTTTCCATCTAAAGAAACTTCGTTTCCAACTTTCACATTCCAATTATCAACAATTATTAATGCATCTTGAGTGCATATTTGATCAGTTTAAGACTGCAGAAGTTGGTAAAAATCTTCCATTTCTTCATCTTTGGCATTAGTGGTTGGTGGATAAATTTGAATAATATTTGTATTAGCTGGTGTTCCCGTAGGTGTATGGATGTTATCCTATCCCTGACAGTGTTGTGCTTCAAGATAGATCTTATAATGTTCTCTTTGACCATGAATGAGACATTTTTCCTCTTCAATTTTTCATTCTCAGCATAGTAGACCGTGTGATTGCTTGATTCAAAACGGTCAATAACAGTCCATTTCAGCTCACTAATGCCTAGGATATTGATTTTTATGTGTTCCATTTCATATGTGATGACTTTTAATTTTCCTAGATTCATACTTCATACATTCCAAGTTCCAATTATTAATGGATGTTTGTAGCTGTTTCTTCTCATTTTGAGTGGTGCCACATCAGCACCACTCTTCTGTGAGCTTGTCATACTGTGGTGGCTTGGGTGTTGATGTGATGCTGGAGGCTATACCACTGGTATTTGAAATACTATCAGGGTCACTTGTGGTGGACAGGTTTCAGAAGAGCTTCCAGACTAAATCAGACTAGAAAGAAGGACCTGGCTCTCTACATCTAAAAATTTGGCCAGTGAAAACCTTATGAATAGCAGCAGAACACTGTCTGATATAGGGCCGAGAAGATGAGCCCCTTAGGTGGCAGGTACTCAAAGTACAACTAGGGAAGAGCTGCCTCCTCAAAGTAGAGTCAACCTTAATGACGTGGATGGAGTAAAGCTTTCGGGACCTTCATTTGCTGATGTGGCAGGACTCAAAATCTACATTACTTGAGTAAAATTTGTTTTTCCTTAATCTGTAAACTTAGTTCTCATGTAAGAATGAAATTGTTGTACTTCTGCATAAAGGTTTGTATTTAAGTCATCAGGATGAGCCTGCACTAATTTTTTGTATGCTTTTGTGCATTCTTCATCAGGTACATCCACATTGTTTAAGAAGGAAAATCTATTTGAAACAACTTCACACATTTTTGACCTTCTTTTCATGCATAATTCAACTGTGTCAATGATGGTGTAGTATATGGTTATGCAAAATTGATCTCTGGCACTCAATGATACTTCTGGGGCACTTCTGTCATTTACTTGTTTCTAATGCTTCTTCGATGGTGAACTGCTGGATAATCAGCATATAGCGGTATTTGTCTTGTTTTTTTTTCAAAATGTTCTCTTAAATTATGTAAATACCCTGTTAATGACTGGTAGAGATCTGTGCATGTCTTGAAATTTTCCTCTGAATCTTGGAGAGCTTAACTCGTCCAAAGAAAATGCTGCAATATATTATTGCAAACAACCAACATAAATACATCTTTTAGTGTTTGCTTTTTGTTGGTGATCTTTTCAGCTTCTCTTTTGGTATCTCATTTTTGTGCCTGATCTTCAGCAATATTTTCTAAGGCATCTAGAATCTGAGTGTATGATTCCAGTATTGCAATAGTTCCTACCTCATACACTTCCTAACGGTATTAGAAAGACATTTTAATACTTGATTATTGTCTAAATATGTTTTAAGGACAGCCTATCAGTGAGTAGAGGCAGCAAAAAATGTGTAGAGTAACTGGACAGTAGAAAAAATATCTACCGCTTCTAGACAACAATCTACTTCACTACATCCTACAAGATTAAGTGAATGTGCAGCACATGGTATGAAGATGGCATATTCATTATGTTCTAAAATTTCCTGTTGCATGCCTTTATGACACCCTGACATATTGGAAGCATTGTCATAGGACTAGCCTCTGCACTTAGAAAAATAAATTTTGCAAACTTCACATAAATAGTGAAGCAGTTGATCTGAAATTTCTTCACCAGTATGACTTTTTAAGCTAGTAAATATGATAAATTGCTAGACAGCTTTCTATGTGTTGGAGAGATGTATTTTAAAACAATATTTAGATGATTTGTTTGAAAAAGATCAGAAATAGAACCTACAGACAAATTGAAATATTAAGCTATACTTATTCCGTTGAAAATAATTGATAGAATTTTATTTCTCATTAAGTTTATTAATTCTTCACAGGTTGTTTTAGACATACACGATGGGTTGTCCTTTCCTGTGTTACCATATTTTGAGACGTGACCTGATAAAAATGGATCAAACTGTGCAACAAGTTCAAGTAAAGCCACAAAATTTGCATTTTGTGGGGACCCAAACACTTCATATCTTCCTTGAAAAGATAGTCTACATTCAGTGATTGTTGTAATGACAGCAACAATGCATTGCAAAATCGCTTTCCAATATTGACGTTCTTCATTAATTTGTGTTTCTTGTTCATGAGTTAAGCCAAAATCAAGTCTTTGGTTTATATATGACAATGTACAATCTCTGTGAATTCAACTGTTTTCCTGTTTATCAATCATATTTGAGTTGCACCACTCAATCCACCCATAGCAAATCGAGAATTAAATGATTTAAGACTGAATAGTTTGCAAACAAAACAATGTACTGATGGGGAATAGAGTAGTCACTCCGTCTTATAATTTTCACCGTTAACTTTGCACCCTAGAAATGTATTCAGGCTACAGAGTCTTGTTTACCATCCATAAATTTTCAACACAAATTTTCAAATGGTCCACTGTGATGTTGACAATCACTTGGCCCTCTTTTGATCCAATAATTTACGTCATTAGAAGAAGTATTATTCCACAAAGCAAGATCTGTATTTCTATTACTTATGGGATCTGCAGATGTGACAATTTCAGATTCTAAAATAGTTTCACTTTCTACATCATTATTTATTTATTTTTTTTAATTTACTACAGCAAGGAATGGATGCAGAATTTGGAACAAATTCTGTTATATTTGTATTGCTATTAATAATTTCAGCACTAATAGTACTAGTACAACAATTTGCATTCATTAAACTTGATCATTCAATGGAAGAAGTGTCTTCTGATTCATTACATTTTTAAAAGGAAGTTAATTTTGGAATTGTCTTTAGGAATTCACAAATCTTTTTCTTTTTAGAATTTTTTTTATTGTTGCAGTTTAAGTGAAAGTTTACAATTCAAGTTAGTCTCTCATACAAAAATTTATACATACATTGTTATGTGACCCTAATTGCTCTCCCTGTATTGTGACAGCACACTCCTCCTTTCCACCCGTGAATCTTTTTATCTTCTGTGAGCTTTCATGTTTGCACTTCACTTAGTTGTTGACATTTCATTTTACCTGGATATAAAATTATGTCATTTTTTGAAATTTGGTTCTACCATAGTAAATAAATCGGAATAATTGAAAATAAATAAAATTTATCAACAAGTAAAATTTATAAAATAACATTTATATTCAAATTTGTACATTAACACAAAAATTTATATTTGAAATTTAGTAAGTAAAAAAAATTGAATTGGAACATGTAATTTTGTTCTTGAGGTCAGAGATAGTCAAAACAAATAGTACTTACAAGCCAGTCGGAAATAATTTCGTTCGTTTGACATACTTTTGTTGGAAGGCCCTTCTGTAGATCTCCACGAGTGTTTTTCGTCTTGAAAGAACACTTAAATCTTGTGCACTCATTTACCATCCTTTGATGCTGCGTCTTCACAGTTCATTGGACTACTGCTGATACCAGATGGAGGCAAGAGCGCTCACAAAAAGTACCATTCAAATACTAGGGTATGCTCAATCTGAAGATGTGTTTGGTTTGCTTTGTGCAGGACCAGATATGTCAGGAGTCACATGATTATAGTGCTGTTGGTGTGTTCTTATGTGGTCGACGAGAGAGAACTGAATGTGAGGTTATACTTGATCAGTCCAAAGTGAAAAGGAAAATATAATTGTTACCTTATACAAAATTTATAAAATGGTATCAGTTTCATTTAGTGCCCTGCCAGTTCCTTTCCACTGCAGTGCTCACTTTTCCTTGTGTCCTGTCTGCTTGGCATCTATGGATCTTTGCTTTGGACAATTGGTGTTGCTGATTTGTTGATGCCCTAAGCACGTGCTTAACTTCCTTATTGGGTAATCTGTCCCTAGCAGGGAGCCAGAAAGCTGAGAGATGTCATGCACAGCAAAAAGGAAGCCTGTAATTCAAGGGCTATGAGGAGTCCTGTCCTGGTTGCTGAGAGAAAGCCTGCATGGCTGAAAGGGGCATGCATGGCAGAAAGAAAGGCCCGCTTGCTTGCATGGCCAAGAGGAGCTGAGATAGCAGTCCAGTACTGAAGAAGAGAGGGATATGCTCTCCGCTTTAAGGGAGGCTTCCAGACTTTACCTACATGCTTCCTGATTCTGATCCCCAGTTGTACCCTGTTACTTCCTGAATAAACCACTAACTGTAAGTCTGGTCTGTGAGTTCTCTTTGGCCATTGCAATGAATTATTGAACCCAGCAGAGAAGTAGAGAGTGCCGTGGAGAGGATGGTTGGTGTCAGAGCTGGCAAAAAGATTGGAGAGTGGAGGTATGTTTGACCTTCACCTCATGGGAATCAGCCTTGTGCTGATGGTGTTTCTCTGTCCTCCTACTGAAGTTAGAGGACGTCAGGTGCTACCAGAACATTACATATATTAAGCAATGTTAAAAATGAATTAAAAAAATGCAAAAGTGTTTCTCAATGGTAGATCTTTATTATATGCAGCCCATATGTTTGAACACAGCAACCTTGCATCCTAAATCCTAAATGGATTTCCTAAATGGGTTTGCTTCTGCCCCCAAATAAGTCATGTCTGGCACTGAAAGCCTATACTGGCTGGCCATATGCAAACTCCCACGTTTTCAAGTTGTTCGGAGAAGGAATATGTATGCGGGAGTCTGTGTTGGGGGCTCTGACAAAACTTTTCACTTCATGGTTCTCTTATTTTTCTTTTATGGAAGTATGCTCTTTTCTACTACATAGTTCTACAGGGATCTTCTGTATGATTTTAAGAGAAAATTATCTGAGCAATTGTAGCCAGCACTTTGCTGAAAGGGGAACACTCAATGTAACCAATGTATTGGTAAACTATGCATGTGTAAATAATGGTCAAGATGTTTCCATTCTGAAAACAATGCAAATGATAGACTTAACTAATATCTGTTCATTACATAATTATCTCCTTTTTATAATTTCACTTGCATTAAAATCCATACCTGTTTACTCTCAGTTGCCAGCAGGTCATTGAACAACTGTCAATATGAATGATGAAGTAGCCAAATCAACCTGTTAGATCTAAGTTTATCATTTCTTTGCAAGTCCATTCACCCTCATCAAAGCCATGTTTGTCTCTCTTGTCTCCTCTTTTTACAGGACAATTCAGGTTATTTCTTTAAGTGGGCTTTGAAATTTTTTTTTTCATTCAAGGAATTTGTCCTTTTCATCTAAGTTATCTAATTTATTGGCATAAAGTTGTTCATAATATTATCTTGTTGTGGTTCTTCTTATTGTTTTTGTTAGTTTGACATCCAGTCAGCTCTGACTCATGGTGACCTCGCATACAAGAGAACAAAATGTTGTCTGATCCTGTGTCATCCTTACGATCGCTGGCATGTTTGAATCCATCATTGTGGCTACTGTGTCAATCTATCTCACCAAAGGCCTCCCTCATCCTCGATGACCCTCTACTTCACCAAACATGGTGTCCTCCTCCAGTGCTTGATCCCTCCTGATGACATGTCCCAAGTAAGCAAGTCAGACAATATTGTGTTGTAACCCATAAGGTTTTCATTGGCTAATTTTTGAATGTGAGGGCTGCAAAGAACTGGGCCATATTTCCTTCTGTTTCACATAGAGTCACTATAAGTTAGTATCGACTTGACGGCACCTAACAACAACAAGTTTTGGAAGTACATCAATAGGCCTTTCTTCCTAGTCTGTCTTAGTCTGGAAGCTCCTTTGAAACCTGTCCACAATAAGTGACACTGTTGGCATTTGAAATACAGTTGACATAGCTTCCAGCATCTAGCAACATGAAAGCCACCACAGTTCAACTGACAGACAAGTGGTAGAGTATTATCTTACCTATTAAAGAAATAAATAAATAAAACCTCAAACCAAACCTTTGCCATTGAGTCGATTCCAAGTTCTTTGAATCTTTATAGGATTCAGTGTTGTTAAATATAGCAACAAAACAAAATAAGCAAAAAACAAAAAAATTAGAACAAAATGAAAAAGTCCAGTAAATTGGAATTTCAGGTAAACAATTTTTTTTAGTATATCCTAAATACGTTTTTTATTTGAAATTCAGATTTATTTTGTTTTACTCCTTATATTTTACCTGGCAGTCCTCATGGGATATTTAGTGTTCTCTCCTCTTTCATTCTAGGTATTGTTGATCTGTGTTGTCTCTCTTCTATTTTCTTTATGAGTCTGGCTATATGCTTATCAATTTTACTGATGTTTTAAAAACTCAGTATTTGATTTCATAGATTTTTCTCTAGTGTTTCCTATTTAATTTTTAAAGTTAACTTCTCTTCATCTCTATTAATTCTTTCTTTATAGTGCTTCGAGTATAATTTCCTCTACTTTTTCTAGTTTTTCTTTTTTTTTAAGGTGGAAAATTAAATAATTTATTTTAAATCTTTAAAAACTTTTTTTCTAATAAAAGCATTTGATGCTAAAAAATTTTCCATCAAGCACTGCTGTAGTTGCATCCCACATATTTTGCTATGTGATGTTTTTGTTTTCATTTATCTGGGATATTTTCTAATTTCCTGTGACTTCCTCTCTGACACATGGATTATTTAGAAGTGTGTTGTCAAGTAACTAAATATGTGAGGATTTTCCAAATATCTCTCTGTTATTGGTTTCTAGTTTATTTCCATCACAGCTAAAGAACATGCTTCATATATAGTAGTCTTGTAAAACTGTTCAGGTTTGTTTTATGGCCTTGGATATAGTCTCTCTTGGGGAAAGTTCTTTGTGAACTTGAGAAGAATGTGTATTCTGTTATTGGCTGGAGTTTACTACAATCAAGAGTTCATTATATCTTGATACTATACGTAGAAAACCCTAGACTCCATGAGAAAACTACTGAACTAATAGAAAGATTCAGCAGAGTAGCAAGATACAAGACAAACATACAGTAATTGGTTAGATTTCTATACATCAATAAAGGGAGAGATGAAAAGGAAATTAGGAAAACAATACCATTTATAAGAGCCCCTAAAACAAAACAAAAAAAAAAAAACTTAGGAATAAATCTAACCAGGGATGTAAAAGACCTATACAAAGAAAGCTACAAAACTGTACTGCAAGGAACCAAAAGGGATCTACGTAAATGGAAAAACATATCATGCTCATGGAGAGGTAGACTAAACATTGTGAAAAAGACAATTCTACCTAATTTACAAATACGATGCAATCCCAACCCAAATACCAACAATATTCTTTAAAGAGATGGAAAAACTAATCATTAACTTTATATGGAAAGGGAAGAAACCCTGGATAAGTAAAGCACTATTGAAAAAGAAGAATAAAGTAGGGGGACTCACTCTACCTGACTTCAGAACCTACTATACAGCTACAGTAGTCAAAACAGCCTGGTACTGGTAGGACGACAGGTACAGTGACCAGTGGAACAGAATTGAGAAGCCAGATGTAAATCCATCCACCTACAGTCACCTGATCTTCAACAAGGGACCAAATTCCATCCAATGGGGAAAGGACAGTCTTTTTAACAAATGGTGCTGGCAAAACTGGTTGTCCATCTGCAAAAAATTGAAGGAGGACCCATACTTCACACAATATACAAAAACTAATTCAAAGTGGATCAAAGACCTGAATATAAAGCCTAAAACTATAAAGTTCACAGAAAAAAAATAGGATCAACGCTAGAGGCCTTAATACACATCATGAACAGGATACAAACCATAATCAACAACACACAAACTCCAGAAGATAAGCTAGATAACTAAGATCTACTAAAAATTAAACACTTATGCTCATCAAAAGACTTCACCAAAACAGTAAAAAGAGAACCTACAGACTGGGAAAAAATTTTTGGCTATTACAAATCCGACAAAAGTCTAATCTCTAAAATCTACAGGAAAATCCAACACCTCTACAACAAAAAGACAAATAATCCTATTAAAAAATGAGCAAAGGAAATGAACAGACACTTCACCAAAGAAGACATTCAAGCGGCCAACAGACACATGAGGAAATGCTTGCGATCACTAGCCATTAGAGAAATACAAATTAAAACAACGAGATACCATCTCACCCCCACATTACTGGCAGGAATCAAAAACACTGGAAATAACAAATGTTGGAGAGGCTGTGGGGAGATTGGAACTCTTATGCACTGCTGGTGGGAATACATAATGATATAACCATTTTAGAAAATGATATGGTGCTTCCTTAGAAAGCTGGAAATAGAAATACCATACGATCCAGCAATCCCACTCCTAGGAATATATCCTAGAGAAATAAGAGCTGTCACACAAATAGACATATGCACAACCATGTTCATGGCAGCATTGTTCACAATAGCAAAAAGATGGAAACAACCTAGATGCCCATCAACAGATGAATGGATAAACAAACTATGGTACATACACACAGTGGAGTGTTATGCAACAATAAAGAACAATGATGAATCTATGAAGCAACTCATAACATGAATGAAACTGGAAGACATTACGATGAGTGAAGTAAGTCAATCACAAAAGGACAAACATTGTATGAGAGCTCTATTGTAAAAACTCATGAAAAAGTTTACACGCAAAAAGAAACAATCTTTATTGGTTATGAGGGATGGGAGGGGTGGGGGGAACTAAACAGACAACAGATAAGTGGTAACTTTGGTGAAGGGTAAGACAGTACACAATAATGGAGAAGCCAGCACAACTTATACAAAGAAAGGTCATGGAAGCTCCAAAGACACATCCAAATTCCCTGAGGGACTGAATTGCTGGGCAGAAGGCTGTGGGGACCATGGCATCGGGGAACATCTAGCTCAATTGGCATAAGAAATTTATAAAGACAATGTTCTACATTCTACCTTGGTGAGTAGCATCTGGCATCTTAAAAGCCTGTGAGCAGCCATCTAAGATACTCCACTGGTCTCATCCCTTTGAGAGCAAGGGAGAATGAAGAGAATAGGATACAAGGAAAAGATTAGTCCAAGGACTAATGGAGCATAGCTATCAAGGCTGAGTCCAGCACAGCTAGATGGAGCCTGGCTACCACCACTGACTGCTCTGACCGGGATCACAACAGAGGGTCCTGGACAGAGCTGGAGAAGTTTGTAGAACAAAATTCTAACACACAAAAAAAAACCAGATTTACTGGCCTGACAGAGACTGGAGAAACGCCATGAGTATGGCCCCAGACACCCTTTTAGCTCAGAGGTGAAGTCACTCCCGAGGTTCACCGTTCAGCCGGGAATTGGACAGCCCCATAAAACAAATTGCGACTAATGAGGCACAGCAGTCCAGGGACAAGGACTAGAAGGCAGGAGGGGACAGGAAAGCTGGTGATAGGGAACCCATGGTTGAGAAAGGACAGTGTTGACATGTCGTGGGGTTGTTAACCATTGTCATAGAGCAATATGTGTACTAACTGTTTAATGAGAAACTGTTTTGTTCTGTAAACCTTCATCTAAAGTACAAAAAAAAAAATAAGAATTATCTATGTGAGATCAAATTGACAACAGCAACTCAAAAGGTTTGATGGGAAGCCTAGGGAACAGTGAGTTGAAGAAAATGGAGATGGAATAATTTGGAAAAGGATAGGGAGAATTGTAGCACAACTGGAAGAACGTAGTTGATGTCACTGAATTGTACATGTAGAAATTTTTGAAATGGTGTACCTTTGGCTATGTATATTATCACGAAAAAAAAAAAGATCCTCTAAGGTCAAGAAGGGAGAGTGTTGACATGTCTTGCCATGGGTTGTTAACCAATGTCATAAAGCAATATGTGTTCTGACCATTTAATGAGAAACTATTCGTTCTGTAAACTTTCACCTGAAGTACAGTAAAAAATAAATAAGATTTCATTACATCAATCATATGAAGAGTTCATCAATCATATCAAGAGTTCAAGTTACTTGATAGTATTACTTGGTTTGTCTCTATCCTCACTAATTTTCTATCAATCATTTGTCCTACTGATCACTGTTAGATAGCATTGGCACTGTTAGATAGCATTTGTCTGTCTCTTTTCAGTTTCCTCAGTTTTTGCTCCGTTATTCTGAAACTCTGTTACGAGGCACATACATATTTAGACCTGTTACATCTTCTTAGGAAACTGACTGCTGCAATATAATCTAAAGGCTGCACTTTCTCCAGCAGTAGTAACAATTTACAAAGCAATGTCCACAGCTTCCTCACTGTGCACCCCTGGTGGGATCTTTTCAGCCCCATGCTGTGGCCCAAAGTTTTCTGAGCACCCCTTTGCGTCTTTGGTGTGAGCCAAAAGTGACTGTACACTCCCTGAACTCTCATGCTACTCCATGTGGTCCATAGTGATTTGTGAAATTTTTTTAGCTGAACTCCACTCACCCATGTCCAATAGGCCTGCAGTGCTGCCCTCACCCTACTGGGGCGGGGGCGGAGGGTGACTTTCTTTAGACTCCAGGTCACTTGCTCTCTTTTCAACCTTAGCTCTTGAGTGGACCTGGGGTGTGATTCTGTAGTTTATCCAGCTTTTGCTTTTGTTGTCAGGATGGGAGCAAACTCTTTCCAACTTTCCACGTCCTGGGTGGAACCAGGGCTCCTGTTACTCTTATTTCTCTTCATTTAAGAAAACACTACCTACCATGACATTTTTAGCCACAAATCATGGAAGTTATTACAGAACTGTTTCATAATTTGCTGATTTTGGTAGCAGTTAAACGTTTCCCTGAGTGATGCACAGCAATTTAAAGGCTTATATTAAGCTACAAAATAGCCTTTATTTGACAGTTTAAATTGATTCTTATTTAATATGAACATTTCACCTGTCATCAACTGAGATATCATCAAAAAGCTTTGCTTACACATAATATTATAACTGGAGTGAGCAAGAAGAAATCAACTTGGATGCCATATTTAAGTTATACACATAAAGCAAATACTTGGATAAAGAATTCTACTTCTAATTGTAGGTGATGGGTAAAGTAGTATTCAGTGTAATATTGCAACTTTTGTGAGGTTTGAAATCTTCTGAATAAGAATCCAGGAACAAGTTAAATGATTTAGAAAAGAGAAAATGAAAGAATATCTTCATATTAGGTGTTTTTGATAAAATATATTTATGTCTGGAAATATGTAGCTTGAATTGAAATAATAGATATATTGTCTGGCATAATGAAGAATTATTTAATCACAAAACACTGCAGCTACATGAAAATGTAATGCTAGGTATTTAAGAAGGCTTATTTTAAGAAACAAGAGGATTATTTGCATTTTGGAAGGAAAAAGGAAGTTAACCTACAAAGAGGAGTGAGTAACAGGCAGTTAGAGCCACACATTTCTACACAGATTACATGTCTTAGTCATCTAGTGCTGCTATTATAGAAATACCACAAGTGGATGGTTTCAACAAACAGAAGTTTATTCTCTCACAGATTAGTAGGCTAGAAGTCCACATTCAAGGCACCAGCTCCAGGTGAAGCCTTTCTCTCTCTGTTGGCTCTGGAGGAAGGTCTTGTCATCAATCTTCCCCTGGTCTAGGAGCTTCTTAGCACAGGGACCCCACGTCCAAAGGACACGGTCTGCTCCTGGTACTACTTTCTTGGTGGTATGAGGTCCCCCGTCTATCCGCTCACTTCTCTTTTTTATATCTCAAAAGAGATTGACTCAAGATACAACCTAATCTTGTAGATTGAGTCCTGCCTCATTAACATAACTGCCTCTAATCCTGCCTCATTAACATCGTAGAGGTAGGATTTACAACACACCGGGGAATCACATCAGATAACAAAGTGGTGAACAATCACACAATACTGGGAATCATGGCGTAGCCAAGTTGACACGTATATTTGGGGACACAATTCAATTCATAAAGTTACATATCAAATTCAGTGTTTTGGATACAAACTTATAATACTGGATTAACCTAAAAAAAAAGTTGCTTCTTTTCTTGAAAGCAATGCATGCCCTTCAATTTATAAATGCCATACCATAAATTAATCCATACTAATGAGGAGACAGATAATAATTATTAGCAGGTAATTTTGACCAATTATATTAATAGGTAAAACTAATAATTAGATAATCATTAAATATCAATAACACTCCAGTTCTCTGCTGAACAACAGACTCCACCCATCCCAGGAATGAGTACAACTCCCATCAATCTCAGGAATGAGTACTACTCCTTTTGGTCTCAGGAATGATTACTATTCCTCTTGATCTCAGGAATGAGTGCTACTCTTGTCAATCTCAGGAATGAATACCACTGAGAGACTTTTGTCTTAAAAAAATAAGCTGCAAAAGGAATTTCTTACACGGATGGATGTATGCCTCTCCTGCTAGCGGAAAAATAAGATATCTTCACTGAATAATTTTTTAGAGGAAAGTCAACCAACTTGCTTATTAAAAATAATGATAGTTCCAGCAAAATGGAGCTCTAGGCAGAAGCACCACACTGTCCTTCCACAGCAAAGATCCAAAAAACTAAGCCAAACAGAGAAAATTGCAATCCTGAAACCCTAAAACATCCAATGAAGAGATAAAGAACTCAGCCAAGCACCAAATGGAGTGAGAAAACAGACAGAGAACAGAGAGCGAGGAGAGGTTCATGCAGAGGTTCCCTATCAGCTAATGCAGCAAGTATCCGCCATCTTGGACTCCTATCAGAGACCAGCAAATAAGAGGTACGAGAAAACAGCTTCACGGAGCTTCCAGCAGGATACAGAACAACCGGTAATTTGCAATACACTCTTTCCCAGCCACCACCCTTCTTCACCCCCACTCAGCCTCCTCTGCTTCCCGCGGTCACAGTCTCTTGGCTGGGAAGCACCAGCTGCTTGGATTCCACCTGCCCAAAGTGACCGACTCCCTGAGTGCCATTTGTTGGCTGCTGGTATTGCTTTTTTCTGCTTCTTTTGATTTCTTCCTTACCTCTCACCACCTCCCCCTCCTTTCGATCAAATACCTGGCTCCGTGCACCATCTTTGCTTCTTCCTAATGGGATGCGGAGCTCTGTTCAAGTGTCTAGGCTGCTACGCTGGTGGGATCGCGGGGCTTTTGTTCGTTTGTTTGTTTTGAATTCTTGTTTGTTTTCTTTTCCTTTTCTTGAGTTGGGAGCCCGTTCTGGCTGGGCAGAGCTACCTGGCTTGGGACCTACCCCCTCAGTTTGCACAGACGTGCAGAGTAATCCCTGGGGGCATTAGTTTTTTTGTGTTTTTTTTCCTGTTTTTTGGGGAGTTTTATTGTTCTTTTTTTATTTTTATTTTTTAAAATTTGTTTTGTTTTCTTTTCCCTCTTTTACCCTTTTTGTCTTCATTACTCAGTTTCTTGTCTCTCTATATCTTCCTTCTCTTTCTGTCCCCTGAATACCTGGTGCTGAATACCTCTCCTCCTTCTAGCCAGGCTGTACTGCAACACCTGTGAACAACTTCTGCAGACCTCATAGCCAACCGCTGGGATTCCTGGGAGCTTTGCTGTTCTTTTTTCTTTCTAATTTTTATTTATTCATTCTTTTCTTTTTTCTTCTTCTTCTTCCCCTTTTTGTTTTTCTTCATTTCATAGTCTCTCACCTCTCCACTCCAACAGCAAGCTCCCCTAGCACACTTTTTTGTTTGTATGTTTTTGGCTCCTGTTCCTCTCTCCTCTCTCCCATATCCGTCTTAGCCCCACACATAACAATCCGCCCCTCTTCCATCCAGGCTACCTGCACTGTGCACTTAACATTACTCCACCAAGCAGCAAAGGCACAGCCTACTGGAACCTGCCCTGCACTGATTACTGGTGGCTGTAGTAAGTGCCACAAACAATCCATCCCAGCAACTCCTCTTCAGCTAGACCTGCACTACTGTTCCATATCTGAGCGACTGACCCTGCCAATTAGAGAAGGAGGTAAAAAGTATCGTGCCCACAGATGAGCAAACAACAAAGAACACAAAACCTGCCTGTTCAGACATAGCCAAATAAAAAAAAGAGATGAAACAAACAAATCTACAATCAATAAATGAGAAGAATAACTACTGAATGCCCAGAAGACAGCAGACAATATCAAAACATTTAAAACAACAGGACAGTATGGTTCCAGTAGGCATCCAAAATAAAACACCAGATGACTTTCCAGTGGAAGAAAAGACACTAGAAATACCAGATAGGGAATTAAAATCTCTAACACTCAGAATTATCCAAGAGTTGAAACAAAAAGCAGAGAAAATGAGGAAAAAATAGACAAATTCATGGAAAATACAGCCAAAAATATGGAATAATTCAGGAAAATAATGCAGGAACAAAATGCCAAAATAAATTCACAACTAGAAACTATACAAAAAAAAAATTAGAAATCCAAAAGATAAACAACAAGATTTCAGAAATGGACAGTGTCATAGAAGGGCTGAGGAACAGATTTGAAATGGTGGAAGACAGGA
>NW_004444299.1:278196-293847 GCF_000243295.1 Trichechus manatus latirostris | reverse complement strand
CACTGAGTCCAGTACAGCTAGATGGTGCCCGGCTACCACCACTGACTGCTCTGACCGGGATCACAACAGAGGGTTCTGGACAGAGCTGGAGAAGTATGTAGAACAGAATTCTAACACACACACAAAAAAGACCAGATTTACTGGCCTAAAGAAGACTGGAGAAGCCCCGATAATATGGCTCCCAGACACCCTTTTAGCTCAGTGGTGAAGTCACTTCCGAGGTTCACCATTCAGCCGGGGATTGGACAGCCGCATAAAACAAAAGGGGACTAATGAGGCACAGCAGTCCAGGGATAAGGACTAGAAGGCAGAAGCGGACAGGAAAGCTCATGATAGGGAACCCAAGGTTGAGTAAGGACAGTGTTGACGTGTAGTGGGGTTGTTAACCATTGTCATAGGGCAACGTGTGTACTAACTGTTGAATGAGAAACTAGTTTGTTCTGTAAACCTTTATCTAAAGTGAGAATAACAGCATATCTGGAAAAGTGTAGTCGAAGTCACTGAACTGTGCATGTAGAAATTTTTGAAATGGCGTATCTTTGGCTATGTATGTTTTCACCGAAACAAAACGTCGAGAAGGGAGAAGGTTGACATGTTATGGGGTTGTTAACCAATGTCATAAAACAATATGTGTACTACTTTTAATGAGAAACAATTTGTTCTGTAAACCTTCACCTGAAGTACAATAAAAAAAAAAAAGACTCAATTAGCAACCTGGTGTAGCGTGTGTCTAACCATGTTCTGGGACAGCCTACTCTCCGCAGCTGAAAGGCTGGGTGAGATCCATCCACATCTGCTTAAAGCAGGCAGATTCTACTATATTTATCAGAAGACGTGCTATTTTGCCTCCTGAACTTTCCCTAACATCTGTAATTACTTGACTTTTAAATAATATATCACTGGAATGACTTAATTTTTTCCCAATGTTGCTATTTCTTACTTATTACTGCCTATCTCCCCCTCCCCCTTGGCCCCTTACATGATCAATTAAAACTAGACCTTCACAGTCTACAGTCTGGAAGTGACTCTTTGAGCCAAGTCTTCCTACTCTCTCCTCTCGTCTACCTGTATATCTTTCTCTCCTTCTCTCTCTCTCTTTTCCTCTTTTTGACTGTAGTTGGTTGTTGTTGTTAGGTGCCGTCAAGTCGGTTCCGACTCGTAGCTACCCCATGCGCAACAGAATGGAACACTGCCCAGTCCTGTGTCATGCTCACAATCGTTATTATGCTTGAGCCGACTGTTACGGCCACTGGGCAATACACCTCGTTGAGGGTCTTCCTCTTTTTTGCTGACCCTGTACTTTACCAAACATGGTGTCTTTCTCCGGGGACTGATCCCTCCTGACAACATGTCCAAAGTATGTAATATGTAGTGTCACCATCCTTCCTTCTAAGGAGCATTCTGGTTGTACTTCTTCCAAGACAGATTTGTTCATTCTTTTGGTAGTCCATGGCATATTCAATATTCTTTGCCAACACCACAATTCAAAGGCGTCAATTCTTTGGTCTTCTTTATTCGTTGTTCGGCTTTCCCATGCATATGATGGGATTGAAAATACCATGGCTTGGGCCAGGCGCACCTTAGTCTTCAAGGTGACATCTTTGCTTTTCAACACTTTAAAGAAGTCTTTTGCAGCAGATTTGCCCAGTGCAATGCGTCTTTTGTTTCCCTGACTGCTGCTTCCATCGGTGTTGATTATGGATCCAAGTAAAATGAAATCCTTGACAACTTCAATCTTTTCTCCAATTATCATGACGTTGCTTATTGGTACAGTTGTGAGGATTTTTGTTTTCTTTATGTTGAGGTGTAATCCATACTGAAGGGTGTGGTTTTTGATTTTCACCAGTAAGTGCTTCAAGTCCTCTTCACTTTCAGCAAGCAAGGTTGTGTCATCTGCATAACACAGGTTGTTAAAGAGTCTTCCTCCAATCCTGATGACCCTTTCTTCTTCATATAGTCCAGTTTCTCGGATTATTTGCTCAGCATACAGATTGAATAAGTATGGTGGAAGGATGCAACCCTGATACACACCTTTCCTGACTTTTAACCACGCAGTATCCCCTCGTTCTGTCCGAACAACTGCCTCTTGATCTATGTACAGGTTCTTCATGAGCACAATTAAGTGTTCTGGAATTCCCATTCTTCACAATGTTATCCATAATTCGTTATGATCCACACAATTGAATGCCTTTGCATAGTCAATAAAACACAGGTAAACATCTTTCTGGTATTCTCTGCTTTCAGCCAGGATCCATCTGGCATCAGCAATGATATCCTTGGTTCCATTTCCTCTTCTGAATCTGGCCTAAATTTCTGGCAGTTCCCTGTTGACAGAATGCTGCAGCTGCTTTTGAATGATCTTCAGCAAAATTTTACTTGTGTGATATTAATGATAGTTTTCGATAATTTCCACATTTGGTTGGATCACCTTTCTTGGGAATAGGCATAGGCATAGGTAAGTTGGCCAGGTAGCTGTCTTCCGAATTTCTTGGCATAGATGAGTGAGCACTTCCGGCACTGCATCCATTTGTTGAAACATCTCAGTTCATATTCCATCAATTCCTGGAGCCTTGTTTTTCACCAATTCCTTCAGTGAAGCTTGGACTTCGTCCTTCAGTACTATCGATTCCCGATCACATGCTACCTTTAGAAATGGTTGAAGGTCAACCAATTCTTTTTGGTATGATGACTCTGTGTATTCCTTCCATCTTCTTTTGATGCTTCCTGCATCGTTTAATATTTTCCCCATAGAATCCTTCACTATTGTAACTTAAGGCTTGAATTTTTTCTTCAGTTCTTTCAGCTTGAGGAATGCCAAGCATGTTCTTCCCTTTTGGTTTTCTATCTCCAGCTCTTTGTACATGTCATTATAATACTGTACTTTGTCTTCTCAAGTCGCCCTTTGAAATCTTCTGTTCAGTTCTTTTACTTCGTCACTTCTTCCTTTTCCTTTAGCTACTTGACATTCAAGAGGAAGTTTTAGAGTCTCTTCTGACATCCATTTTGGTCTTTTCTTTCTTTCCTGTCTTTTTATGACCTCTTGCCTTCTTCACTTATGATGTCCTTCCACAACTCTTCTGGTCTTTGGTCATTAGTGTTCAATGCATCAAATCTATTCTTGAGATGGTCTCTAAATTCAGGTGGGATATACTCAAAGTTGTACTTTGGCTCTCGTGGACTTGTTCTAATTTTCTTCAGTTTCAACTTGAACTTGCATTTGAGCAGTTGATGGTCTCTGGCCTTGTTCTGACTGATGATATTGAGCTTTTCCATCTTCTCTACAGATGTAGTCAGTTTGATTCCTGTGTATTCCACCTGGTGAGGACCATGTGTATAGTAGCCATTTATGTTGGTGAAAAAGTTATTTGCAATGAAGAAGTCATTGTTCCTGCAAATTTCTATCATGCAATCTCTGGCACCATTTCTAGCACCAAGGCCATATTTTCCAACTACGAATCCTTCTTCTTTGTTTCCAACTTTTCCATTTCAATCACAAGTAATTATTAATGCTTACTGATTGCATGTTTGGTCAATTTCGTACTGCTGAAGTTAGTAAAAATCTTCAATTTCTTCATCTTTGGCATTAGTGATTGGTGTGTAAATTTGAATAATAGTATTAACCGGTCTTCCTTGCAGGCATATGGATATTATCCTATCACTGACAGCGTTGTACTTCAGGATAGATCTTGAAATGTTCTTCTTAGGATGAGTTCAGTGCCATTCCTCTTCAAGTTGTCATTCCCAGAGTAGTAGACCACAGGTTGTCTGATTCAAAATGGCCAATACCACCCCATTTCAGCTCACTAATGCCTAGGATATTGATGTTTATACATTCCATTTCATTTTTGACGATTTCCAATTTTCCTAGATTCATACTTCAGACATTCCATCTTCCAATTATTAATGCATGTTTACAGCTGTTTCTTCTCATTTTGAGTCGTGCCACATCAGCAAATGAAGGTCCCAAAAGCTTGACTCCATTCACATCATTAAGGTCGACTGTCCTTTGAGGAGGCAGCTCTTTCCTAGTTGTCTTTTGTGTGCCTTCCAACCTGGGGGGCTCATCTTCCAGCACTATATCAGACAATGTTCCGTGGCTATTCATAAAGCTTTCACTGGGTAATTCTTTTTCAGAAGTAGACTGCCGGGTCCTTCTTCCTGGTCCGTCTTAGTCTGGAAGTTCCTCTGAAACCTGTCCACCATGGGTGACTCTCCTGCTATCTGAATACAGGTGGCGTAGCTTCCTGCATCACAGCAACACGAAAGCCCACACAGTACGACAAACTGACAGGCATGTGGGGGTGGATTGTAGTAGATGAATTGAAAAGTAGTCTTGGGTGATGTAGCACTGTTTTTCCTCCAACTCTATCACTTTGTCCTTAAACAACCTTTCTTCCTGTTTCAGAAAGTTACTGTCATATTAAGAACCATGAGTTACTAGATAATGTAGATTATTATGTGCATAGCACCTAAAGATGAACATTTTGGTTTCAACTTTCCTTCTTGCATGAACATATTTCCTTCCCAAATAAAATTGCTGGAAGTTAAAAAAAGACATTAAGTAGAATTTGATCAATGAAACAGATATTAAAATCAAATAAAATAGTGTAATTGTAGACTATAATCTTAGGAAACATTTAGTCCAAAGTACATTTGTGGATTAAAATCTTGTGAAAAATCAAAGGAAAACTTGAAGCAGTTTTTATTTTTAAGTTGGGAGAGGTGTTGGGGGAGTGGCTCCAATGTGAAGAATAAGGAAGCTGTATGATGCTCCACTGCCATCCCTTGATGGTGTATTCTTGCATTCTCTTTTTCTTTGAATCCATTGAAAACTGGACTCAATGAAAACTAGTTCGTGGTGAGGAATTGGTGAAGGGAAGCAACCAGGTTATTGATGGTTCAAGGCTGGAGATTTGCATAAAATGTTCTGAGTTTATGAGATTTGTTTTCATGCACATGTGCATGCAATCATCATGTTCCTGAGGTCCCAAAAGCCAAAGTACTGGTCTTTTTGCTCTTGAACCTAGATGACCTTTAATGAGCCCTTATTGGAGGTGGGATATGCCATTAAATCCTGACAACCCTGAAGAGTTGTTACTATTTCAATCCTTGATTTACAGAGGAGGAATTGAGGAAAAGTAGTTGTATGATGTATCAGCCTTTGCTGAGTGACAATCCACATCAAAGCTTAGTGATTTAAAACAACTATTTATAGTTTAAGCTACACTGAAGGCACTGGTGAAAAACAAGTCTCCAGGAATTGATGGAATACCAATTGAGATGTTTTAACAAATGGATGCAGCACTGGAGGTGTCCACTCATCTATGCCAAAAAATTTGGTAGACAGCTACTTGGCCAACTGACTGGAAGAGATCCATATATGTGCCTATTACAAAGAAAAGTGCTCCAAAAGAAGGCTGAAATTATCGAACAATATCATTAATATCACAGGCAAGTAAAATTTTGCTGACTATCATTCAAAAGTGGTTGCAGCAGTACATCCACAGGAAACGGCCAGAAATTCAAGCTGGATTCAGAAGAGGGTGTGGAATGAGGGATATCATTGCTGACGTCAGATGGATCCTGGCTGAAAGCAAAGAATACCAGAAAGATGTTTACCTGTGTTTTATGGACAATGCAAAGGCATTTGACTCTGTGGACAACAACAAATTATGGATAATATTTCCAAGAATGGAAATTCCAGAACACTTAATTGTGATCACGAGGAACCTGTACATAGACCAAGAAGCAGTCGTTCGAACAGAGCAAGGGGATACTTCGAGGTTTAAAATCAAGAAAGGTGTGCATTAGGGTTGTATCTTTTCACCATACTTAATCAATCCGTATGCTGAGGAAATAATCTGAAAAGGTGGACTATATGATGAAGAATGTGGCATCAGGATTGGTGGAAGACTCATTAATAACCTGTGATGTACAGATGACACAATCTTGCTTGTTGAAAGTGAAGAGGAGTTGAAGCATTTACTGATGAAGATCAAAGACTACCACCTTCAGTATGGATTATACCTCAACATAAAGAAATCAAAAATCCTCACAATATGGATCAATATCCAACACCATGATACACGGAGAAAAGACTGAAGTTATCAAGGATTTCATTTTACTTGGATCCACAATTAATACCCATGGAAGCAGCAGTCAAGAAATCAAAAGACATAACTAAGCTTATTAAGAAAATGTTCTGCATCCTACTTTGGTGAGTGGCATCTGGGGTCTTAAAAGCTTGCAAATGGCCATCTAAGATGCATCAATTTGTCCCAACCACCTGGAGTAAAGGAGAATGAAGAACACCAAGGATACAAGGAAAGTATTAGCCCAAGAGACAGAATAGGACACATAAACCAGAGACTTCATCAACCTGAGACCAAAAGAACTAGATGGTGCCCAGTTACCACCAATGAACATCCTGATAGGGAACACAACAGAGAGTCCCTGATGGAACAGCAGAAAGATGGGGTGCAGAAATCAAATTCTAGTAAGAACACCAGACTTAATGGTCTGACTGAAACTGGAGGTACCCCGGAAAGCATGGCCCCTGAACTCTATCAGCCCAGAACTAAAACAATTTCCGAGGCCAACTCTTCAGACAGGGATTGGACTGGACTTTGGGACATAAAGTGATACTCGTGAAGAGTGTGCCTCTCAGTCAAGTAGATACAAGAGACCAAAGGGGCAGCTTCTGTCCAGAGGTGAGATGAGAAGGCAGAAAGGGTTAAGAGCTGGTTGAATGGTCATGGGGAATCAGGGGCGGAAAGGAGGAGTGTGCTGTCACAGAATGGGGTGAGCAATTAGGGCCACATAAAAAAGTATGTATAAAATTTTGTACCAGAGACTAACTTGAAATGTAAACTTCATTTAATTACAACAATAAAAAAAAATGTAATAAAAAAAGAAATCAAAAAATGTATTGCACTGGACAAAACTGCTGCAAAAGACGTCTTTAAAGTATTAAAAAGCAAAGATGTCACTTTGAGGAGTATGGTGTGCCTGACCCAAGCTATGGTGTTTTCAATTGTCTCATATGCATGTGAAAGCTGGACAATGAGTACTTTACTTTGTCTTCTCAAGCCACCCTTTGAAATCTTCTGTTCAGCTCTTTTACTTCATCATTCCTTTCATTTGCTTTAGCTATCTTGGGACAAGATATACCCTTTGAATTTGTGGACATAATTTGGTTCATAAAATACTTTACTCAGTTGAATCTTTAAATGCTGTTTCTGTTTTGGTATTTTTCTTTCTCAGAGACAGCAACACTCATTTTCATAATGCCTATTATTCATTTCCTCCATAGGTCTGTCAGTTTGTAGTACTTGGGACTTGAGTGTTGCTGTGATGCTTGAAGCTATGCCACCGGTATTCAGATACTAGCAGGGTCACCCATGGTGGACAGGTTTCAGCTGAGCTTCCAGGCTTGGAAGACTAGGAAGAAGGACCTGGAGGTCTACTGCTGAAAAGAATTAGCCAGTGAAAACCTTATGGAATAACAGCAGAACATTGTCTGATATAGTGCAAGAAGATGAGCCTCTCAGGTTTGAAGCCACTCAAAATACAACTGGGGAAGAGCTGCCTCCTCAAAGTAGAGTCGACCTCAATGATGTGGGTGGAGTCAAGCTTTTAGGACCTTTGTTTGCTGACATGGCAGTACTCAAAATTAGAAGAAATAGCTGCAAACATCCATTGATAATTGGAAAGTAGAATGTACAAAGTATGAATCTAGGAAAATTGGAAATCGTCAAAAATGAAATGGAATGCATAAACATCGATATCCTAGGCATTACTGAGCTGAAATGGACTGGTATTGGACATTTTGAATTGGACAACCATATGGTCTACTGTGCCAGGAATGACAACTTGAAGGGGAATGGCATTGCATTCATCATCAAAAAGAACATTTCAAGATCTATCCTGTACAAGATAAATATACAAAAATCAGGTGGATTCCTTTATACCAACAAAGAGAACTTCTAAGAGTAAATCACCAAATCAATACCATTTATAACAGCCCTTAAGAAGATAAAATACTTAGGAATAAATCCAGCCAGAGACGTAAAAGACCTATACAATGAAAACTACAAGCCATTACTGCAAGAAACCAAAAGACACCTGCATAAGTGGAAAAACATACCTTGCTTATGTATAGGAAAACTCAACATTGTGAAAATGTCAATTCTACCCAAAGTGATTTACAGATACAATGCAATCCCAATCCAAACTCCAAAGGCATTTTTTAATGAGATGGAGAAACAAATCACCAACTTCACACAGAAAGGGAAGAGGCCCCAGATAAGTAAAGGATTACTGAAGAAGAAGAACAAAGTGAGAGGCCTCACACTACCTGATTTTTGAACCTATTATACCGCTACGGTAGTCAAAACAGCTTGGTACTGGTACAACAACAGATACATAGACCAGTGGAACAGAATTCAGAATCCAGACATAAATTCATCCACCTATGAGCAGCTGATATTTGACAATGGCCCAAAGTCCATTAATTGGGGAAAAGACAGTCTCTTTAACAAATGATGCTGGCATAACTGGATATCCATCTTCAAAAAACTGAAACAAGACTCATACCTCACACCATGTACAAAACTAACTCAAAATGGATCAAAGACCTAAATATAAAATCAAAAACGATAAAGATCATGGAATAAAAAAATAGGGACAATGCTAGGAGCCCTAATATGTTGCATAAACAAAATATGAACCATAAGTAACAATGCACAAGCACCAGAAGAGAAACTAAGTAACTGGGAGTTCCTAAAAATCAAACCTGTATGTTTATCAAAAGACTTCATCAAAAGAGTGAAAAGACAACCTACAGACTGGGAAAAAATTTTGGCTACGACAAATCCGCTCGGCATCTAATCTCTAAAACCTACAAGATACTGCAAAACATCAACAACAAAAAAACAAGCTACTCAATCAAAAAATGAGCAAAGGATATGAACAGGCACTTCACCAAAGAAGACATTCAGGTGGCTAACAGACACATGAAGAAATGCTCAGGATCATTAGCCATTAGAGAAATGCAGATCAAAACTACAATGAGATATCATCTCACCCCAACAAGGCTAGCATTAATCGAAAAAACACAAAATAATAAATGTTGGAGAGGTTGTGGAGAGACTGGAACACTTATACACTGTTGGTTGGAATGTAAAATGGTATAACCACTTTGGAAATTGATTTGGTCCTTCCTTAAAAAGCTAGAAATAGAGGTAACATACTATCCAGTAATCCCGCTGCTTGGAATATATCCTAGAGAATTAAGAGCCATCACAGGAATAGATGTATGCACACCCATGCTCATTGCAGCACTGTTCCGGGAGCAAGAAGATGGAAACAATCTAGGTGCCCATCAACAGATGAATGGATAAACAAATTATGGTATATTCACACAATGGAACACTACACATCGATAAAGAACAATGATAAATCTGTGAAACATCTTATAACATGGAGGAATCTGGAAGGCATTATGCTGAGTGAATTTAGTCAGTCGAAAAAGGACTAATATTGTATAAGACCACTATTATAAGAACTCAAGAAAAGTTTAAACACAGAAGAAAACATTCTTTGATGGTTACGAGGGTGGGGAGGAAGAGTGAGTGTTATTCATTAACTAGATAGTAGACAAGAATTATCTCCAGGGTGGAGATGGAGGGAGAGGGGTATTCACTAACTAGAAAGCAGATAAAAATTATCTTAGATGAAGGGAAGGACAGCACATACTACAGGGGAAGTCAGTACAACTGGACTAAACCAAAGCTAAGAAGTTTCCTGAATACAACCAAACACTTCGAGGGACAGAGTAGCAGCGGTGGGGGTCTGGGGACCATGCTTTCAGGGGACATCTAGGTCAATTGGCGTAACGAAGTTTTTTAAGCAAATGTTCTGCATCCCACTTTGGTAAATGGAATCTGGGGTCTTAAAAGCTAGTGAGCAGCCATCTGTCTTAGTCATCTAGTGCTGCTATAACGGAAATATCACAAGTGGATGGCTTTAACAAGGAGAAATTTATTCTCTCACAGTCCAGTAGGCTACAAGTCCAAATTTAGTGTGTCACCTCCAGGGGAAGGCTTTCTCTTCTGTATCAGCTCTGGAGGAAGGTCCTTGTCATCAGTTTTTCCTTGATCTGGAAGCATCTCAGCACAGGAACCTCAGGTCCAAAGGACATGCTTTGCTCCTGGCACTGCTTTCTTGGTGGTATGAGGTCCCCATGTCTCTCTGGTTATTTCTCTCTTTTATATCTCAAAAGAGATTGCTTTAAGACACTGTCTAATCTTGTAGATTTCAGCAATATAATTGCCGCTAATCCTTCTTATTACATCATAGTGATAGAGTTTACAACACATAAGGAAATCATATCAGATTACAAAATGGTACACAATCATACACTGCTGGGAATCATGACCCAGTCAAGTTGACAGATATTTTTGGGGGACACAATTCAATCCATGACACCATCTAAGATGCATCAACTGGTCCCAACCCACCTGGAGTAAAGCAGAATGAAGAACACCAGAGACACAGGAAATTATTAGCCCAAGAGACAGAAAAGTCCACATCTGCCTGAGACAGAAAAGCCTTCATCTGCCTGAGACCAGAAGAACTAGATGGTGCCAGGCTACCACAATGACATCCTGACAGGGAACACAACAGAGAGTCCTTTAGGGAGCAGGAGAAAAGCAAGGTGCATAACTCAAATTCTAGTAAAAAGGCCTGACTTAATGATTTGAGACTGGAGAGACCCAGGAAGACATGGCCCCCGGACTCTCTGTTAGCCCAAAACTAAAACCATTCCTGAGGCCAATTCTTCAGACAAAGACTAGACTGGACTATGGGACATAAAATGATACTTGTGAAGAGAGTGCTTCTTAGCTTAAGTAGATACACGAGACTAAATGAGCAGCTCCTTTCCGGAGGCAAGATGAGAAGGCAGAGAGGGTCAGGAGCTGGTTGAATGGACACGGGAAATCTGAGGTGGAAAAGAAAAGTGTGCTGTCACACTATAGGGAGAGCAACTAGGGTCACATAACAATGTATGTATAATTTTTTGTATGCGGGACTAACTTGAATTGTAAACTTTCACTTAAAGCACAACAATTAAAAAAAAAAAGAGATCTATCCGGAAGTACAACGCTGTCAGTGACAGGATAATATCCATACGCCTCCAAGGAAGCCCACTTAATAAGACTATTACTCAAATTTGTGCACCAACCACTAAGGCCAAAGATGAAGAAACTGAAGGTTTTTACCAACTTCTGCAGTTTGAAATTAATCAAACATGCAGTCAGGATGCATTGATATTTACTGGTGATTGGAATGTAAAAGTTGGAAAAAAAGAAGAAGGATTGGTAGTTAGAAAATATGGCCTTGGTGATAGAAACGATGCCGGAGATTGCCTGATAGAAATTTGCAAGACCAACTACTTCTTCACTGCAAATACATTTTTTCAACAATATAAATGGCGACCATACACGTGGGCCTCACCAGAAGTAATACACAAGAATCAAATCAGCTACCTCTGGAGAAAGAGACAATGGAAAAGCTCAATATCATCAGTCAGAACGAGGCCAGGGAACTTCCTGCTTCAAGGGAGTAAAAGCAGTGGGCATTCTTCTTCCCCACGTGACATCCCAGGTCAAAGGGATTTGGATTTTGCCGGGAAGCTGCTCATCATCCTGACAGAAGACGCTCAGAGGAGATCAGGGAGAGTCTGGTGGCAGACACACAGACACTTTTCATCCTTATAACTCATTTTCTATCAAAATGTGTTCCAATTTCCACTCCACCTTTTATGCTAATATAGCCATTATGAACAGAGAAAGGGAACTCAGTTTTCATGGACACAAATCTATAAATGAAGTCTGCTTAGGCATACTTACATTGTTTCTGTTACTCAGCTGATGAAGGTATTATCTATCTTACAGTCATTTCAACAAAGATGCTTTCAAACCTTAGGTCTGTTTAAATTAATTTGACAGGTGGTTTGCAAAGGAGATTTTGAAATGAAAACAAAGACCTATCTAAAGGGTCTATTTTCATTGTCAGGAATTTAAATACATAGACATATATGTAGCCTTATCTGCATTGGAAGATGTAAATCTATCTTTTGATCCTTTCCTTATTTCAGAAGTTAACCGTCTATATCTATAGAGCCTTGTAATTTATTTTATTTCATAGTCTTAATAGTTGAATCTGACCAAAGACTAACGTATATATGGCCCTCTTATCGCTTTATAATCTCTCAAACCTAAAAAAGACAACAGCACAACTTGTACAAGGAAAGGTCATAGAAGCCCCATGGACACATCCAAACTCCCTGAGGGACTGAATTGCTGGGCGGAGGGCTGTGGGGACCATGGTCTCGGGGAACATCTAGCTCAATTGGCATAACACAGTTTATGAAGATAATGTTCTACATTCTACCTTGGTGAGTAGCGTCTGGGGTCTTAAAAGCCTGTGAGCAGCCATCTGAGATACTCCACTGGTCTCATCCCTTCGGGAGCAAGGGAGAATGAAGAGAACAGGATACAAGGAAAAGATTAGTCTGAAGGACTAATTGTCCACAGCTACCAAGGCCTCCACCAGACTGAGTCCAGTACAGCTAGATGGTGCCCGGCTACCACCACTGACTGCTCTGATCAGGATCACAACAGAGGGTTCTGCACAGAGCTGGAGAAGGATGTAGAACAAAATTCTAGCTCACAAAAAAAGACCAGATTTATTGGCCTAAAGGAGACTGGAGAAACCCTGAGAGTATGGCCCCCAGACACCCTTTTAGCTCAGTGGTGAAGTCGTCTCTGAGGTTCACTGTTCAGCCAGGGAGTGGACAGCCCCATAAAACCAAATGGGACTAATGAGGTACAGCAGTCCAGGGACAGGGCCAGAAGGGGACAAGGAAGCTGGTGATAGGGAACCCAAGGTTGAGTAAGGATAGTGTTAATGTGTTGAGGTTGTTAACCATTGTCATAGGGCAACATGTGTAGTAACTGTTAAATGAGAAAGTGTTTTGTTCTGTAAGCCTTCATCTAAAGTGAGAATAGCAGCTCAACTGGAAGAGTGTAGTTGATGTCACCGAACTGTGCATGTAGAAATTTTTGAAATGGTGTATCTTTGGCTATGTATATTTTCACCAAATAAAATAAAATAAAATAAAAAGGTCAAGAAGGGAGAGGGCTGACAAGTTGTGGGGTTGTTAACCAATGTCATAAAACAATATGTGTAATACTGTTTCATGAAAAACTATTTGTTCTGTAAACCTTCACCTGAAGTACTATAAAAAAAAAAAAGACAACAGCAGCAAATAAAGCCAAATACATTTTGCACATTAAACATAGCTTTTATGTTTTTCCTCGCATTGCCTTTTAATATTCTCAGAAAACTATTGTAAAACAACTTTCTTTAAGGTAGTTGAATCATTTGAAGCATGAGTGACAGTTATCTGGCTTGTAAGAAGTGTCTTCAAGCCATATCTTTGACCACTAACCCGTCTTCCCCAAGACCAGGACAATCAGATGAGAAGGCGTCTTCAGGAATCTTACACTTATGGACTCCAGCATTCTGAAATGGGGTCTTCAATTCCTGGGCCAACTGGAGAACCATCTTAACTGGTTCCATTACAGTTATTCGTTCCATTCCATGTACCTCAGACTTTGGGAAGGGCTTAATGAAACCTTTCAACTGACCCACCCTGATCTCAGTACTTGAAGTCTCAGAAATTCACTTTAGGCAAACTCAGACGTTCCAGGCTCCCCTCATTCTAATAGCAAATTTTGAATTTTTCAAGTATGAGGATAATTGTACAATAAACCCAAAGCTTCGGACTGGCCCCAGAACTTAAGTGATTTGGCTTCCTAACTTGTGTTGGTTTTTCAACATCAACTAATGTTGCTAAAGTTTATGTGGGTTGTTACTCTGATCTAGAGCTTCCCTATGATTAATCTAATGAAAAGATTCTTGGGAATTTTTTGAATTCCTCAAGTCCAAATAGTGAATAACCATTTACTGAAATAAAGTTTTACTGATCTTCCACTTTGCAGCAAACTCTGTATTACGCTTGAGGGATGAAGAAGGAATCATTTCAATCTCTCACTTGTTAAGTTGCTTACAGAGTAGTTACATTATTTCAACATTAGGGAATTTCAGTGTTGAATAAGTGACTTGTTCAAAAGTAAGAATATGGTATCCATACTTTTAAAATAGCTCTTTAACTTAGGGACTGAACATCGACTACATTTCTGGAGAGAATAGCTGCTTATAGAAAGTGATTATTGAGAAATGGAGAGTGATCTTGCAGTGAACTGGAATTTGGAATGGTTAAAAGAGAAAGCAGAGAAAATGGAATTCTGTTACTGAAGGCAACAGGACAGATGGGGAAAAGTCAAACTAGGAGCTAGCTAAGAAACATGAAAGAAGGTATGTTTAATCACTTTAGGCAGATTATTTATGAGGTATTATTTTTTGTTCATTTTATGCTAAAAAGCTATTGAAAAATCAAAACTGAAGAAGAAGCTAAGGAGTATTTTTTCTTGTCAGATATCTTCTCTTCTCTCTCACTCCTTGGTTACTGCCTGCAAAACTCAAAAGTGGCAAGCCATTCCCTAGAGGTAAGATGGGGTTCTGTTTTCTGATGGCAAGCAGATGGATCTGTAATTGTTAAAGATCTGGTTCCACTGCAGGCACAGAATTACTTCAGTTTTTTTCCTTTAATATATGCTTTTGAGGTACAATTTACATACAGCGAATTACACAGTCTGATGTACATTTGATGGGTTTTGAAAATGCATACGCCCATGTAACCAACACCACAATCAAGATATAGAGCATTTCCATTATCCTAAAAAGTTTTCTTGCGCCCTTTTCCAGGAAAACCCAACCATTAAGTATTAAAACAACCCAAGTACTAAACATTGTTCTCATTTGTATTACCATAGATTGACTTTGCCTGTTTTGGGACTTCATGTAGATGAAATTAAATATACAGTTTTTACTTCTTTGTCTCTGGATTCTTGTGTCTCACATAATTTTTCTGCAACTAATCCATGTTATGTCTGTCACTAATCCATTCTTTACTTTTTTGCACAGTATTATTTTATTGCATGATTTTATTATAATGTGTATATTCATTCTGTTAATAACATTTGAAATGTTTTCATTTTTGTCCATTATTAGTAATAATAAAGTTGTTCATAATACTTCTATATTGTCCTTTTAGAATCGGTATGATTTGTAGTGATATTCTCTCCTCCAATCCTAGGTGACACTATAGGACAGAGTAGAACTGTCCCATGGGAGTTAAAATTCAAGCTGTAAATATTTACAGAAGCGGACTGCCACATCTTTCTACCACAGAGTGGCTGGTGGGTTTGAACCACTGACTTTTCAGTTAGTATTTGAGAGCTTTAACCACTGCTCCACAGGGCTCCCAGCAGTCTTGACAGAAGTTATCAATTTTGCTAATCTTTTCAGATAATCAAATCTTGAGTTAGCTAATTTTTTTTTTTATATATATATTTTATTGTACTTCAGGTGAAAGCTTACAGAACAAATAGTTTCTCATGAAACAGTAGTACACATGTTGTTTTATAACATTGGTTAACAATCCCACAACATATTAACCCT
>NW_004444299.1:270848-272258 GCF_000243295.1 Trichechus manatus latirostris | reverse complement strand
GAGTATTAGAGATTTGAATTCCCTATCAGGTAGTTCTAGTGCATTTTCTTCCACAGGAGAGTCATCTGGTGTTTTAATTTGTACGCCTACTGGAACCATCCTGTCCTGTTTTTGTAAATGTTTTGATATTGTCTGCTGTGTTCGGGGCATTTAGTAGTTATTTCTCTCATTTCCTGATTGTAGATTTGTTTGTTTAGTTCCTTTTAAAAAAAAATTTGACTATGTCTGAGCAGGCGGACTGTGTGTTCTTTGTTGTTTGCTCGTTTGTGTGCTCAATACTTTTCACCTCCTTCTCCAACTGGCAGGTTCAGTTGCTCAGATATGGTACAGCAGGGCAGGTCTAGCTGAAGAGGAGCCACTGGGACGGGTTGTTTGTGGCACTCACTACAGCCACCAGGGCGGGTTGGTAATCAGTGCTTGGCAGGTTCCAGTAGGCTGTGCCTGCACTAGTTGGTGGTGTGATGTCAAGCGCACGGTGCAGGTAGGCAGGATGAAGTGGGGAGATGGTAATGTGTGGAGGTAAGATGGATATGGGAGAGAGGAGAGAGGAACAGGAGCCAAAAAACATACAAACAAACAAAAAAGAATGCTAGGAGTGGTTGCCGTTGGAATGGAGAGATGAGAGACTATGAAATGGAGAAAAACAGAAAGGGGAAGAAGAAGAAAAGAAAAGAATGAACAAATAAAAATCAGAAAGGTTAAAGAACCACAAAGTTCCCAGGGATCTCACCGATGCAGCTATGAAGTCTGGGGAAGTCACTCTCAGGTGTCGCAGCACAGCCTGGCCAGAAGGCACAGAGGCATACAATGCCTGGTATTCAGGGATCAGAAAGTGAAGGCAGATATAGAGAGATGAGAAACTGAGCAATGAAGAAAGACCAAAAGGGAAGAAGAGGGAAAAGAAAAGAAAACAAATCAGAAAAAAAAAAAGAACAAGAAAGGCCCCCCAGATAAACAAGAAAAAAAAAAAAAAATGAAAAAATAAATGTCCTCAGGGATCCCTCTGCACGTCTGTGGAAGCCAAAGGGGAGTTCCTTGCCATGCAGCTCTGCCTGGCCAGAAAGGGCTCCCAAATGAATAAAAGGAAAAGAAAACAAACAAACAATTCAAAACAAACAAATGAACAAAAGCCCCGGGATCCCACCAGTGCGGCAGCCCAGACCGGGAAGCAACTGCACACTCGAATGGAGCCCCGCAGCCCCTCAGGAAGAGGCAAAGATGGCGCTTGGAGCCAAGCACTCGAGCAAAAGGAGGGGGAGGTGGCAAGAAGCAAGTGAAAAATCAATTGAAGCAGAAAAAAAAGCAACACTAGCAGCCAACAAATGGTACCCAGAGAGCCACCCGCTTGGGTGTGTGGAATCCAAGCAGCCGGCGCTTCCCAGTCAAGAGACTGTGGCCGCGGGAAGTAGA
>NW_004444299.1:265767-270545 GCF_000243295.1 Trichechus manatus latirostris | reverse complement strand
CATTAGATGTTTTAGGGTTTCAGGATTGTTGTATTCTCTGTTTGGCTTAGTTTTTTGGATCTTTGCTGTGGAGGGTCGGCGTGGTGCTTCTGTCTAGAGCGCCATTTTTCCGGAACTCTCGAGTTAGCTAATTTTTTTAAAATTTTCACTGTGTTCTGTTTGTTTCTGCTTTTATGGTTATTATTTCTTTCCTTCTAGCTTACTACCACCCATGGGCCAAATCTGGCCAGCTACTTATTTTTGTATGTCTCACAAGAACGATTTTTTAATTATAAAATTATTTGAAAAAATCATAGAAGAATAATATTTTGTGACATGTGAAAAACATGAAATTCAAATTTCAACATCCATAAATAAAGTCTTATTGAAACACAGCCACATCCAGTCCCTTAGATATTGTCTCTGGCTTATTTTGTGCTACAGTGACAGTGTTGAGTGTTTAGTAATTGTGAGAGAGAATGCATGGCCCACAAACCCTAAAATATTTACCATCTGGGCCTTTACAGAAAACGTGTGCTGATCCCTGTGTGTGTGTGTGTGTGTGTGTGTGTGTGTGTGTGTGAATTTTCTAATATTTGAGGCTTTCTACGTATTTGATTCTTACTGACTTTTGTACTAATTCCATCATAGTCAGACAGCATACATTGTATTTTTGTCAATCTTTTGAACTTTATTAAGACTTATGTCTGTTGTCAGTCCATAGTCTATTTTGGTGAGCATTCCATTTGTACTTTAATAGAACATGTTTTCTGCAGAAAATCTCTCAATTTTGGTGATCTGCTTCAATTTACTGCTCACTCCTCATGACATCTTGTCACTTAAGTCTTTAAAAATACATGTAATAGCTACTTTAAAATCATCATATGCTAATTCCAACATCTGAGTCATCTCACAGTTTGTCTTTAGCATTTTTTCCCTTGACCTGGGTGCTTTTTTCTGTTTATTTTTTATGTGTAACATTTGTTTTCACTGTACACAGAACATTGTGGATATTTCAATGAGAATACTCTGGATTTTGTGATCTCCCTCAGAAGATTGTTGGTTTTTATTCTTGTAGGTGTTTACGTTGCTGACCGATCACTTTGGAGTTTGAAAGGAGAGAGATGTCTTGGTTTTTCCCTGAGTCTTAGTTCCATCAGGGTTTGCAATCAAAGCCTAATTTTTCAGCATTCAAACTCCAGATTTCACCTCTTCCACAGTGGATGACAGCTGAAACCTCTGCTGAGATTCTCCAGGCTTTCAGCTGTTGCTTCCATCAGACTTTTGTTGTCTCCCCCAAGCATCTACAGTTCAGGGGTCAACATAGGATTTGTAGAGAGATTACATGAAAATAAACTGAAAAACTACAGTAGATTATCTCTTTCAGATTAGCAAAAGGCACACACTTGAATATAACATGGTGCTGGTATGAGAGTAGACAGAGATCCCGTGCAATGCTTATAGGATAGCTGCCTACTCAGAGGACACTTGGGTGTTATTCACCAAAACTAAGACAAACAAAACCCAATAATAACACCACTAAATGCACTTGTCCTTTGATCCAGAAAATGTGCTTCCTGGCTGGTATCACACAGAGAGACTCGTAAGTACAAATGCTGCCTGCATAAGGATGTTCAATGTGCAGACTCTGACATACAGAGTCTTTCTAGCTTCACCTGCCTCTTCTGTTGACCAACAAGCAAATGTCAAATCTTCTAAGATGAAAATGTTAGTCCAAGAAACAAAAGGGCCACATAAACCAGAGACTCCATCACCCTGAGACCAGAAGAACTAGATGGTGCCCAGCTACCACCAATGACTGCCCTGACAGAGAACACAACAGAGAGTCCTTGAGGGAGCAGGAGAAAAGCGGGGTGCAGAACTCAAATTCACGTAAAATGACCAGACTTAATGGTCTGACAGAGACTGGAGGATCTCCTGAAACTATGGCCCCCGAATGCTCTGTTAACCTAGAACTAAAATCTTCCCTGAAGCCCACTCTTCAGACAAAGATTAGACTGGAGTATAAAACAAAAAATAATACCTGTGAGGAGTGTGCTTCTTAGTTCAATCAGGTACAGGAGACCAAATGGGCAGTTCCTGCCTGAAAGCAGGATGAGAAGGCAGGAAGGGACAGGAACTGGTTGAATGGACATAAGATACCTGGGGTGGGAAGGGGGAGTGTGCTGTCACATTGTAGGGATTGCAACTAATGTCACATAACACTATGTGTATAAACTTTTGCATGAGAAATTAACTTGAGCTGTAAACTTTCACCTAAAGCACAATAAAAAAATTTAAAAAATCTTCTAAGTTGATCCCCAAACGCAAAGCCATTACTGCATTCATTAGAAGCCATTTACTAGATACACCGTCAAACTTTCCTCCCTTAATCCAACCTTGACCCCACAAAAAAAGATCAACCACCAGCAACAATATCATGAATGTTAACATTTCCTCCTACATAGTTATGTAGCTAAAGAACCATCCTGCTGATATTCTTCAAAAAGTATAACTAAAAGTGAATTTAAGTCCTTATTTCTAGGGATTGATAAACACTTGGAACCTTTAAGATATAATTTCCCTTCCCCAGCCATAACCCTAAAAAATGGTTTCAGGGCCATTTAATATTAGGCACTACATTAAGTCTGTTTGTTATGGATTACTTTTTGTAAATTCATTTTTAATAGAACTGTCCTCTATTTCTTCAAGAGGTTTTACTTTTTAAACTCAAAAGCAAGTTGTTTACCAAAAGGAAAGAAAAATAAGGAGATAGGTCTTGTACTGTTCAAACTAGTTTTTTCTTTTCTTTTTAAATACATTTTATTTTTTAGAGCAGTTTTAAGTTTACAGAAAAATTGTGCAGAAAGTACAGAGCTTCCATATGCGCACTCTCTCCTGTGTACAATTTTCCCCCTATTATTAGCATCTTGCATTCTGTGGTACATTTGTTACAATTGATGTAATACATTATTATTAACTAATGTCCATACTTTACATTAGGGTTCAATCTTTGCATTGTACATTACTAGAGGTTTTGACAAATGCATAAGGTCACGTGCCCACAATGACAGTATCATGCAGAATAGTTTCACTGCCTTAAAAATGCCCTGTGCTCCACCTACTCATCCTTGCCCCCTCCCCTAAACTAATGTTTTTTAATCAACATAATTCTAAGCATGTTGGCAAAAAACTGATCCTTAAGTTTGACTTTTCAGCGTAGAATTTAATACAACCACTAGGAAAGAGCCTCTCAATGGGGTGAGGTTTACCCTTGTCTGTTAAGGGAGTCTCTTGCAGACATTCTATTCAGTCATTGAAGCCATAGTTGGTGAAAACCACAATGCAAGGGAAAGGAGGAGGCTTACCTACACCAAGGCCAGTGGATTGCTGTTCCATATAGTGCTTCTTCAGTCTGAGGATCAACTGAAAGGGGTTACAACTGATGGTATTTTCAGTAATCCCTAGAAAACATGTCTTATAAAATGCAGACGAGTACATTTTGGAAGGGCTTCTGTAATTATGGGATCTTAATGTAGCTCAGATAGGTTCCTGAACTACTTTCCACTCACCTGTGGGGACCAGTTCTCAGAGGGCTGCAAATATTCCCTACGATGCCCACCTCCAAGCCAGAGACTTTCCAGATGTCCCTTTAAGGATTCATAAGTCCCCAGATTACATTCCTGATGTGAATTTACTGCAAATCAGCTTTACCTACATGGGGTGTTATGCTTCAGTTCATGGACAGGTTTCAAATTTATGGAGCTGGACCAGCCAAGTGGCTGCCTCTTCGTTCGCACAGCTGCTCAAAATTAATGTTTCTTCTCTGTCGGGTAGAGAGGAGTTACGATCAGTTCAAGGGCCGCCATAATTTCCCCCAGATAGAACCGAGTATCGATCAGGAAAAAGTGACAACTGCACTACCATTTTTGTATTAAAATATGCTGGGAGAATTTCGTTGTATTGTTGTGACAATCTGACATGACGCAGAAACCAAAAGAAGTCCAGTGTTGTCCCTGTACTCTCAATGGAGACATCACACTGGACCACAGTTGGTGAAAAGCACACACTGACCCCACCCGTGAGCCACGCTGGACACAGTCGGTGAGAGGTCATGCTGAACCCACTTGTGTGAGCCTTGCTGGACCATGGTCAGTGAGATATGCAGCTGACTCTGCCCTGCATACGCCTGTCCCAAGGAGCCTCTATGCAGCGCAACGCATAAGCACTGCCTGTCCACATCTCCAAGCCCATAAAGACGGAGAAGACAGTCATCGTTTATAGAAAGAGGCTGTTGTTTCCTGCCTCAGGTCCATGGAGTAGCCACCCAAGGAAATATACCAAAGTTTGTGCAATCAACAAGACATGATCTGAGAGTATTCTTCATTCACTTGGTTGAACTTTGTTTTTTTTTAACAAAAATTTCATAAAACGGATGAAGTACAGTATCTTAAATTCAAAATTTCTTGATAACATCAATAAATGCTGAATTTTACTATCTTTTTTCAGCATATTTCCACATGACATTTTAAAATATTGACTGAGTCTTTCATGACTAATCTAATCCAATTTAAGGTCCTGAAACTCTAGTTATGGCTACTCTAATACACTCTTATGTTTCCAAATTTCACTGAAATGTTGAACTTTTATCTACTGAACTTACCCTTTTCTACTTATCTGTCATCAAAAATTTCATCTAATTTAGACTTCCGGCAAGATGGCGCTCTAGGCAGAAACACCACGCCGTCCCTCCACAACAAAGATCCGAAAAACTAAGCCAAACAGAGAATCAACAATCC
>NW_004444299.1:231489-256987 GCF_000243295.1 Trichechus manatus latirostris | reverse complement strand
CTACTACTGTTTCATGAGAAACTATTTGTTCTGTAAGCCTTCACCTGAAGTACAATAAAATATATGTATATATATATAAATGAAATACTTGATTCATTATCTGTATTATATATGGAAGTAGATATTGTTAGGCAGCTTAATTGTGACAAAATCTTTGAAGAAATTCTAAGAGCAAAGAATAGAAAGAAATGTTTTAAATTATAGCGTGTTAGAGAGGAAGGATGCATTAAAATAAAATATAGTAATTTGTTTTCTGATCATTATATTTTCTTTATGACATTTTCCAATTTGTTCACTTATAATTAGAGCTTTCATTATGAAACAAGCATCAAAATCGAAGTATGAGCTGTTTCAGGCAAAATTGGCGAAAGTCAATTTTTTGTTGCTGGAGGTCAACACATATATGTACACATGTATATATATAACTCACATATGCCATTCAAATTTATGAGTAAGCAGAGGAGGGGTCACCACAGATTATCTCTTTAGGGTCCTCACATGCTTTAATATGGCCCAATGTGTAGCCATCTGCATCTTGCATTTTTTTACTCAACAGTAAAATGTTGAGATTCGCCCACGTTGGTTTGCGGAGATGCATGGCATTCATTTCTACAGCTGTAGGGTAACCGATGATGTTAATTTATCCTTTCTGCTCTCAGGGGACAATTGGGTTTTCCCAGATTTTTGCTCTTATAGGCAGTGCTGTTTTGAACATTCCTTCTCGTAACTCCTGGTGGATGTGTAGGAGTTCACAGGGGAATGCACCAGACATAAAATACTTGGTGGTGGCAGGGCTACCAATGCCACACCCTACCATCCTGGCCACCACTTCTCCCTGTTTTTGGTTTCCTGATGTCCTTTGTTTTCCTGTCTGCTCTGCTATTAACAATATTTTAAAACAGTTTTAGCATTTTGAAGTCTTTTGTACTAGGAGGATTTGTCAATGTTATAATCCCCAAATTACCAAAAACAAAAAACAGAGCAAGAAACAAAGCACCATGAAGTGTTTGAGGAAGACCAACAACATGAAAAAGAGCAACCAGTTCAGGAACAGGGCACCACTGATCCCAGTGGAAGAACAGAATCTCTCCAACTATTTTAGATAACATTTCCACCATAACTCAAGGGAAGGCTGCTAGGAAAATAAACCAAATCAGAGGATAGAAACAAGTATTACGCATTTAAAAAGTAATCTCAAAAGAAAACTGACGGAAAGGCTACCTTATGAGATAAATGTGGTGAAGACTAAGTTAGTCACCAGGAATGTAAACATGGTTAAATTTCTCACAATTTAGATAAAAAGACAAGAGATGAAAAATATGAGAGGGACAAGAAACATGAGCGACCTAAGGCCAAACAACCATCTACAAGGGAGCAAGAAAGAGAGAAGGGAGAGCAAGGATGGAAGAGATGAAAGAGGAAGCTGTAGGAGCAAAGTCCTGTGCTAAAGGACACATGCCTTTAAATGAACTGGCCTGCAACATGCCCAGCAGGATGATGCGGATGAGTGTGCACACCTGGTCATACCTGGGCACAGCTAGTAAAGTTCAGAATTGTAAATATAAGGAGAAAATACAGTAATATTCCATCAATAACAGGCATCAGGTTGTCATGGCTGACATTTAAGTAGCCTGTGGTAATAGATGCTAGAAAGCAATGCCAAGTTTTAAATAAACAACTAGAAAAACATATAAGTAGACATTTCCTCCAATTCCTGAACCAAGCTGAACCAGCATTCAAAGAGAAGCGGGGACTAAAGGCTTTTCATTTGAAAGATCCTCTCTGTAGGACATATCTCAGATAAGACAAAATGATGAGATGAAGGAAAAGAACTAAGCAGTGGACATGAAAAAATGGGAGAGGTTCAAATAAAATCACAAAATGTACATTTTTCTTAAATTATGTTTATAACATAATACTTTTGGAAAAAAGCAAAAAATCTGGAACTAAAAATACTAGAGTATTTAAAAATGGTAAGTAATGTAAAATGAAAGTGTGCTGAAGCTGTTCTACTGCTCAGGGGGAGCATACTGACAATGATCTAGTCTCATTTTTGGAAGAGATATTTGTTTACACATGTGTTTCAGAACTTAAAATAACCAGTGGAAGGAGCAGCATAGAAAGTATACATTCCAAACCACAAGAGGAAAAGAAAAATATGGAACAACAATGAAAAATCAAACTCTCCATCAAGCCAACACAGGACAAGAATGTGAAACTAAAAGAAAGAACATAGAAACCTGGTAAACAGAAAACAATAAATAAAACAGCGTTTCATTTAAAAATCAAGAAACAGAACAAGACAACTAACGTAGGGAGTACATGAGACTTTATCCATAAAATGAAAAGTTAAAGAAAATGAAAGAAGTAACAGATGCAGAACTCAGAGTAAAGGAAATATATATGTTCAATTAACATGTGACAAGAGGCTAAACCTGCCTAATAAAATATAAATTTATGATAAAAAGAGATACAATGTTCATTTCATATTAAAACTCACTTTTTCTGATGCAAAAGCCAAAGTTGAACAGAATGCATGTCTGCAGGATAATCCTTTTTGTTGTAAGGTGGCCTCAAGTCAGCTCTGACTGATAGTGACTCTGTGTACAACAGAACGAAACACTCTGCTGGGTCCTGCGCCATTCTCACAATCATTACTATGCTTGAGCCCGTTGTTGAAGCCAATGTGTTAATCCATCTCTTTGAGGGTCTTCCTCTTTTCACTGACCCTCTATTCTACCAAGCATGATGTCCTTCTGCAGGGACTGGTCCCTTCTGATAACATGTCCAAGGTACATGAGACAAAGTCTCGCCATCCTCGCTTCTAATGAACATTCTGGCTGCACTTCTTCCAATACAGACTTGTTCATTCTTTCGGCAGTCCATGGTATATTCAATATTCTTTGCCAATACCATAATTCAAAGGCATCGATTCTTCTTTGGTCTTCCTTATTTATTGTCCAGTTTTCAAGTCCATACGAGGTGATTGAAAACACCATAGCTTGGGGCAGATGCACCTTAGACCTTAAAAGTGACATCTTTGCTTTTTGACACTTTAAAGAGATTTTTTGCAGCACATTTGCCCAATATAATGTGTTCTTTGATTTCTTGACTGCTGCTTCCATGCGTGTTGATTGTGGATCCAAGTAAAATGAAATGCTTGACAACTTCAGTCTTTTCTCCGTTTATCATGATGTTGCTTATTGGTCCAGTTGTGAGTTTTTATTTTTTATTTTTTTTTTACGTTGAGATGTAATCCATACTGAAGGCTGAAGTCTTTGATCTTCATCAGTAAGTGCTTTAAGCCCTCTTTGCTTTCAGCAAGCAAGGTTGTGTCATCTGCATATCACAGGTTGTTAATGAACCTTCCTCCAATCCTGATGCCTGGTTCTTCTTCATATAGTCCAGCTTCTCTGATTATTTGCTCAGCATACAGAATGAATAAGTATGAAGAGAGGATACAATCTTGATGCACACCTTTCCTTACTTTGAATCACACAGTATCCCCTTGTTCTGTTTGAATGACTGCCTCTTGGTCTATAACGCAGCAACAGATGGAATGAATCAGAAGAAAAAATCATCACCCAGACCCTATTCCAAGGTGAAAGGTCTGACAAGAACCACATCACCTCCTGTTTCCTGGCTGCCTTCTAGAATTCCGCCCCCCACCCCCAGTATGCCTGCACAGCCGCCATCTTGCTGCACAAATCACATATAAGCCCTGCTTCCCTGTAGCTCAGGGAGTTGGATCTGAGGAACTTCCTCCCGGCTCTTTACTCTGTGCATTGCAATAAAACTATATTCCTTATCAAAAAACAGTGCCCAGATTATTGGCAAGTCTGAGTGCTCCAGACAAGGACTCACCTTCCTGGGTTTGGTAACACTATTGCTGACAGTGTTGTACTTCAGAATAGATCTTGAAAAAAACTAAAAACTAAAAGCTAGTTGCCACGGAGTTGATTGCAAATCACGGTGCCTCCAGGTGTGTTGAAGTAGAACTATGCTCCATAGGTTTTCAATGCTGCTTTTTTAAAAGTAGATCAATAGGCCTTTCTTCCAAGGTGCCTCTGGGTGGACTCAAACCTCCAGCCTTTTTGTTAACTGTCTGTGTCACCCAGAGACTCCTCAGCTTCCTTTTAGTTTTCTACCCACTTTTCCTTCTGCTCATCTACTCATGTGTAACGCTATTGGTTGGGTTTCTGGTTCAATTTAAATCCTTCTTGGGACAAGGCCAATGTAAACAAAACACAAACATATAAATTTAAAAAAATACATAAAAAATGTCAATGGTGATTTTGGATTGTGCCTCAAAACATGTTTTGTGTATGGAATATGAAAATGAAAAGAAAAAAATGCCTCTGAAAGCTTGATTTGTGTTGTTTAAAAATCTGGTAAGTGGCTAGTGGCATAGGTTAACACCATGATGCGAGCTAATTTTCTCATAAAACGGAGGGATGGGAGCCTGCGGTGCAGAAATTGCAATTAAGCTGCATCTAATTTGCTGGGGTTCCGCAGGATCAGCCAAACACTTCCAACTCCTCTGGACTCTGGCAACAGAGACAGCTGGGAGACTGGGAGGCTGGGACTGTTCGTCCAGTTGTCAGCCGGCTGTTAGAGCCCAGGAGTGTCCTAACCCGAGGATAATTTATCCTGCCCCAGGTAGCCCTTGTAAAGTTACTGAGCCTGCGCCATGTCTGTCTTTCCTAGACGCAGTATCTCTTTACATTGTCAGGAATTTGACACAAAGTATGTTCATCTTGGGAAATATCACCCATTTCTCTGCCAAGTCCCATGATAGCAGATGCTGCATACCCCCTGGGGAGTGACCCTTGGCTCCTTGCTCGGCTGTTTGTAGGTATCACCCCTCATTAGTGGTATGAAAACATTACCCTCACAGGACGTGCGGTTGTCCTGGCTGTGCATCCTCTCAGGAGCATGATGCTTAGGGGATGCTGATTTGTTGTTCCCAGGCCACTTCACAGGGAGACTGCTAAATGGTCATGTGACCCTCACAGTTTCCTGAATGCAGATGCAGTGGGGGTCTGGAGAGGGAAGCACAGAGACAGGAGACCTGATGTGGGACCAGTGGACAGAAGAGGGCACTGGGGGCGTGGCTTTGGTATGAGCCCAAGATGGCACCAACTCAAGCAGCAACTGTGAGAGGGAGCAGCCCAGGTGGTGGAGTCTCTGCACCTGTGTAGGTGGGGCAACCCAGGTGTTAAAGTCTCTGCACCTGTAGGGGCAACCCAGGTGTTGAGTCTCTGCTCCTGTTGCGGGGGGGATGACCTAGGTGGTGGAGTCTCTAAACTTGTTAGAAGGGCAACCCAGGTGTTGGAATCTCTGCACTTATGGGTGTAGTATCCCAGGTGTTGGAGTCTCTGTAACTGTTGGGAGGGCAGCCCAGGTGTTGAAGTCTCTGCACTTGGGGGTGTAGTATCCCAGGTGATGGAGTCTCTGTACCTGTTGGGAGGACGGCCCAGGTGTTGGAGTCTCTGTACCTGTTGGGAGGACAGCCCAGTTGTTGGAGTCTCTGCACCTGCGGGGGGAGCAGGTGTTTGACTCTCTGCACTGATGCACTGACAGGGCATGAGGGGTGCCAGCATACTGGCCACCCAGAAGAGCACAGGAACATTTGGAGAGGGCACCCCTGAACCTCTGGTTCCTGTCCTTTGACACACGCATCAGAGAGATGTCTGCTCTACACCATCAGTCTTGTTGCCTCTCTAGAACTTTCCAGAACCCATGCAAAGCATTAGATGGTCCTTTTATCCTTTCACTCTTAAACTGGCCACTGGAGCACTCACTCCATGTTGTCTAGCCTCAGCTCCCGAGCAGAAGAGAGATGGTACATCAGTGTTTTCACTGCCTAGTGGTCCAAACTCCCACAGGACACATCAGGAGAGGCATTTTCTAGGGTGGAACCTTTATAAATTGGCTTCAATAAAGGGCAGCCTTCCACATGCCAGGGACAGAGGCTTTCTCTATTCAGAGTATAAATGATCAATATATAAAAGGAGGCTAAAAATGTAGGGAGAAGAAACATCAAACTTTATTTATAACTGGAAATGTGCTGATGATTATGAACTCTACTAAGATCTTTTCTCTGAATGGTAGATAATTGGGAATAATCAAATTGAACTAAAAATTGACTATATGCGGCTATGGATTGAAAGGTGATCCAACTGAATGCAGAAATTGTCAATAATATCATTAATATCACATGCAAGTAAAATTTTGCTGAAGATCATTGAAAAGTGGCTGTGGTTGTATATCAATAGGGAACTTCCAGAAATTCTAGCTGGATTCAGAAGAGGACCTGGAACCAGTGACATCATTGCTGATGTCAGATGGATGCTGGCTGAAAGCAGAGAATACCAGAAAAATGTTGACCAGTGGTTTATTTACTATGCACAGGCATTTGACTGTGTGGATCATAACAAATTATGGATAACATTGTGAAGAATGGGAATTTCAGAACACTTAATTGTGCTCATGAGGAACCTGTACATGGATCAAGAGGCAGTAGTTCAAACAGAACAAGAGGATACTGCGTGGTTTAAAGTCAGGAAAGGTGTGCCTAAGAGTTATATCCTTTCACCATACCTATTCAATCTGTATGCTGAGCAAATAATCCAAGAAGGTGGACTATACGAAGAAGAACCTGGCATCAGGATTAGAGGAAGACTCATTAACAACCTGTGTTAAGCAGATGACACAACCTTGTTTGCTGAAAGTGAAGAGGATTTGAAGCACTTACTGACGAAGATCAAAGACTTCAGCCTTCAATATGGATTACACATTAACATAAAGAAAACAAAAATCCTCACAACTGAACCAATAAGCAACATTATGATAAATGGAGAAAAGATTGAAGTTGTCAAGGATTTCATTTTACTTGGATCCACAATCAATACCCACGGAAGCAGCAGTCAAGAAATCAAATGATGCCTTGCATTGGGCAAATCTGCTGCAAAAGACCTCTTTCATGTGTTGAAAAGCAAAGATGTCACCTTGAAGACTAAGGTGCATCTGACCCAAGCCATGGTGTTTTCAATCACTTCATATGCATGCGAAAGCTGGACGACGAATAAGGAAAACCGAAGAATTGACTCCTATGAATCATGGTGTTGGTGAAGAATATTGAATATACCGTGTCCTGTCAGAAGAAAGAATAAATCTGTCTTAGAAGAAGTACAACCAGAATGTTCCTTAGAAGCAAGGATGGCAAGACTACATTTCGCATACTTTGGACAGGCTTTCAGGAGAGATCAGTCCCTGGAGAAGGACATCGTCCTTGGTAAAGCAGAGGGTCCGAGAAAAAGAGGAAGACCCTCATCGAGACGGATTGACACAGTGGCTGCAACAATGGGCTCAAGCATAACAATAGTGAGGATGGCACAGGACCAGCAGTGTTTCATTCTGTTGTACATAGCGTTGCTGTGTGATTGAGTAGTGTCCCTCAAAAACATATGTTGAAGTCCTCACCCCTGTAGCTGTGAATGTGACCTTGTTTGGGAAAATGGAGTTTTTGTTTGATGATGTTATCAGTCAAATTAAGGAGATCACACTGGAGTAGGATGGGTCCTAATGCTAAACCCTTCTGAGAAGAGTCTTATAAAAGAGGGAAGACACCATGTGGAGATGCCTCTACAAACCAAGGATCTTCCCATAGAGTGAAGGGAGGGAGAGCATGGCCCCGATGAAGCCCTGAATTTGGACTGCACGTCTCCAGAACTATGAGACAATAAATTTCTGTTCCTATAAATCGTCTCCCCCCTCACATTGTGTAGCACTTGATTAAGCAGCCTGTATGGGTTAACAGCCCCAGGGCACCCTGGGGGCTTGCTCTACTCACCCTCTTAAAGAACCCACACAGCACCAAGCCAGAGATCCCATAAAGCATCTGGAATACGTGCCTAATTACAGGGACAGTCAGCATAGAACTTTAATAGAAATCCTTCCCCTGAACTATCAAAATGCAAATGTCAAATTAAGAAAGGCCCTTGGCCAGCACAGCCCAGAATGTGCTCAGAGAAGATAAAACTCATGAAAAGATTCAGACAGCTCCCGGGGCAGGTGACCTCTTGGGGCAGACCAGCAGGGCCTCCTAGTGTCTGACAGTCAGTCTGTCTGTGTGCACCTGCCTTGTGATTCTGTTGGGGGAGTCAGGGAAGGGTCAGCAGAGAACTCTTGTGGAAAGCCTGAGTTAAGCAAATAGGGAGTGTTAGGGCTACAGGGCAGGAAACATGCTGCCACGTTTTTAAGATTGTTTTCAAAAGTTGAAATGGAATGCACAGCCAGTAGGGTGAGTTTCTGTGCTCGCTGAGGATACAGTGTAATGGAATCTCAGTCATTATTTATTGCATCTCTGGCTTTGCACACATTTCCAGAGATTTCCCCTCTTTATTTTCAGTGTTTACTTTTCATCTGAAAGCTACATTCCAAAAAACGCACAGGGACTCTTAGACTCAGGAAAGCGGTTTTTGTGTTGTGCAGAAATGAATCTCTGGGGAATGGGAATTTCTGGGAAAAGGAATTTCCAGAGATGAAATTTACAGAGTCATCATCACCAAAGGTGAATGTGAGTCACTTTGGAGAGAATCCTCCCTACACAAGTGGCACAGTCTCTGATTCTCGGGTATATTGGAAGGTTTAATCATTCCAGGTCTTTCTTCTTAAGTGACGTTAACTAGATTTGGAAAGGCAGAAGTGGTAGGTTTAATGAGGATGTTCTGCAGCTGGCTTCACCACCTACAGGCTTTCCCTTTCTCTGCCTTGATTTCCTCATGGTGGGTTTGCTTCTCGACCTCTCCACTCCCTACCTCTCCCCCACCACGCACACACACATTCACCTTCTCATTACTTGGAGCAGAGGCCACAGTGGCTGAGCCTGGTCAGGACACAGGATAAGCAGGTTTGTTAACCAGGTCACCTTAGCTTTATCCACAAGGCTGATTTGAATATATGGGCAACTTCAACACAGACGTCTCCAGTCTGCTCAGGTGCTAAGGGTTGGTGAGGTAGAGGAGACCCTGCCCAGGAAGTTTATCAGGTTCTGTCCTTGCATCCGCATTCAGAAGGGATGTTAGAGGGTGGCTCTAGAAGAGCCTGGAATGGAGGCTGAGGGGTGGCTGAGGTGCTCACTGAGACCTGAGATGTTAGTCTAGAATGTGAGCCAGTAACCAGGCTGGGCAAAGTGAAAGCAGTGGAGTTTGAGGTCCTGGTGGTCTGCAATCTGGCTGATGCCCTACTGCCAGTGAGAACAAGAGCATCAGGGAGTTGGCCACTGAGCCTTCCAGTGACCTGCTGCGCCTAGCTGGGCGAGTGTTGTAAATGAGCCAGTGGTGAAGGCTGCCCGGGCCTTGTACCTGCCTTGCCTTGGAAGCTCCTCTCCCTGGATCTTTGGGGAGGAAGCAGCCCTGATGCATTTTCCAGAGTGTTTTCAGGACAGACACACCCTGTCCTGAAGTCCAGCATGATGCTGTTAGTGGTCAGTTGTGTGGCAGAGGGAGTGGGAGCAGGTGCACCCCAGTTCTGAGTGTGCCACCAATTCCACCCATAGGAGGGAAGGAGCTGCCTCCCAACTCCCCGGTATCTGCCCTGAAATCTTCTCAGGGCTGGTCCCCAAGGGTGGTGCACGGGATCCTTCCTCTGCACGTGGGTACCCAAGATCACCTGGGACAGTCCCCCTTCCCACTACCTGGGGTTTTGAGCAGGTATTTCCACTGACAGTGGGGCAGGCCACCTGAGTGTCCTTCCCTCTCTGGAGGTGTAGCGAGAGTGGAGACTGCACTGGTTCTGTCCCAGGTGGGGGTCTTTCTACAGCTAGTGTGCTTTAAGGGATAGAGGACATTCCCATTTCTAATTACCTCTGTTCTCGGGACCCTCTTTGCTGTGCTGTTTTCAAAATTGTATAACAGTGATTAATAACAGCGTGAAAATATTTAAGTCTCATCTACCTGTAAGTCCTTTCTCCCCATGTGTCCCTGAGCCATGGGGCTCATCTGCGCCTGGGCCAGCTGCCCCCTCCCTGCCCAGTGGTCATGAGCCCTACACAGCTTATTGCAAGACTGCAGGATCATCATGTTTGGACCAGCTGAGAAGAAAGGGAAACGCAATTGGAGCTGCCTTCAATTTAATAAACTAAATGTTTAAACTCTTGCTAAAATCCAAACATAATAATTTTGAAGGTAAAGAAGCCAAAGGCTAAGTCATTGTATACTCAGTACAAGACCACATGAAAGTATATCCAGAAAGAGCATTTTCTTGAGTTGGTGATAATTTTTAAAGACAAAATTAAAGTTGAAAAGCAAATGCTTTACTTTCAAGTCCAGTAAAAATTAGTTGAGAATTTGTTAAAAAAAGAAAGAAAGCCTTGTTTCTTGAAGATGCAATATCTTTTTAAAAACTTATTTCTCATTTTGTTAAACTTGACCTAAATTTAAAATAAGTTTCTCTTCTGACTTGGCAATACACTAGATTATCTTTTTAATATTCTCAAATGAAACTATAAATACTGAATATTAATAGCTCCTTTTCTATTGCTTTCATTAAAATCCAATGAATATAACTGCAAATTAATCTGGCTATTTAATTTCTAAAGAAATTAACACAGTTTCAAGAGTTGAGCATTAAGCTTATAGCACTCATGAGAAACTCATATTGGAATATTGTCTAAAATCTAATTTTCATGCAAAAAAATTAAAGCTCCTGCCACACAAGAAAAGGCTTTGGAAGTGGATGCAATTATCACCACCCTCATTGTGAGCTACACGCATTTATAAAGCATCTATTATGAGCAAAGATCTTTTGTGAAAACAAAAATTCCAAATCGTTGTTTCCTGGAGTTTATGGTATGTCTAGGGCAATCGCTTTGGATTCATGAAACCAGAGGGTAAGATAGTACAGTCATCGAGTTAAGATTTGAATTGCAAGGAGAGTTGAATTTTGTTTTATTTTATTTTAAAACTCTTAAATAAATCCTGTACCTTATGAAGAACATGAGGATCTTCCATCATTTGCTTTGGCCAAATGGTGAAGTTAGATTTATCAGAAACTCTGTGTCTTACTCATCTTTTTCCTAGGTCATTGTGGAAAAAAAAAAGTAGTACAAAAACACACCAAAAATGTGTACAAAGGCAGTTTCATTAAAATAAGGATATTACTTTGCAAAACAACAAATATTTGGACTTCATTAGAATGGTATATTTCAAGGACATTACTTTTAAATTACCTTTAATATTACAGGTTACTTTCCAAATGCTGTATAAGGATTATTTATAATAGCGTTGTCATACCTTTAAGTCCATGGTTGAAACTCCTTTTTATAAATTGGGAAACCAGGAATTAGGAATGTAAAATAACTTCACCCTCATCACTGAGGCAGGAAGGTGAAGCCAGGCTGATAATCCTCAGTGCCACATCTTACTAAGACATCATGTAGCCTTGAATTTATATGACTTTCTTTCTTACCACTACATTCTGAACAGCAATTGCTGGAATACCGAATGACATGTTTCATCAAATGGATGCAGCACTGGAGGCGCTTACTCGTCTATGCCAAGAAATTCGAAGATAGATACCTGGCCAACTGACTAGAAGAGATCCATATTTGTGTTCATTCCAAAGAAAGGTGATCCAACAGAATGTGGAAATTATCAAACAATATCATTAAGATCACGTGAAAGTAAAATTTTGCTGAAGATCATTCAGAAGTGGTTGCAGCAGTACATCCACAGGGAACTGACAGAAATTCAAGCCGAATTCAGAAGAGGACTTGGAACATGGAATATCACTGCTGATGTCAGATGGATCTTGGCTGAAAGCAGAGAATACCAGAAAGATGTTGACCTGCGTTTTATTGACTATACAAAGGCATAAGACTGTGTGGGTCATGACAAATTATGAATAACATTGCAAAGAATGGGAATTCCAGAACACTTAATTGTGCTCATAAGACCAAGAGGCAGTTGTTGCAACAGAACAAGGGGATACTGAGTGGTTTAAAATCAGGAAGGGTATGTGTCAGGGTTGTATCCTTTCACCATACTTATTCAATCTGTATGCCGAGCAAATAATCTGAGAAGCTGGACTATAGGAAGAAGAACTAGGCATCAAGATTGGAGGAAGGCTTATTAATGATTTAAATTATGTAGATGACACAACCTTACTTGCTGAAAGTGAAGAGGACTTGAAGCACTTAATAATAAAATTCAAGGAATAATTTCTTTTAGTTTGGATTACATAAAAAAAAAAAAAAAAAAAAAATCTTCACAACTGGACCAATAAGCAACATCATGATAAATGGAGAAAAGATTGAAGTGTCAAGGATTTCATTTTACTTGGATCCATAATCAATGCCTATAGAAGCAACAGTCAAGAAATTAAATGACATATTATGTTGGGCAAATCTGCTGCAAAAGATCTCTTTAAAATGTTGAAAATCAAAGATGTCAGTTTCAGGACTAAGGTGCACCTGCCTCAAGCCATGTTATTTTCAATTGCCTTATATGCATGTGTAAACTGGACAATGAATAAAGAAGACTGAAGAAGAATTGATGCTTTGAATTATGGTATTGGCAAAGAATATTGAATAAGCCATGGACTGCTAGAAAAATGAACAAGTCTATCTTGGAAGAAATACAGCCAGACGGCTCCTTGGAAGTGAGAATGGCGAGACTTTGTCTCACATACTTTGGACATGTTATCAGGAGGGATCAGTCCCTGGAGAAGGACATCATTCATGGTAAGGTAGAGGGTCAGCGAAAAAGAGAAAGACCCTCAATGAGATAGATTGACACAATGACTGCAACAATAGGCTCAAATATAGCAATGACTGTGAAGATGGTGTAGGACCTGGCAGTGTTTCGTTCTGTAGTACACAGAGTCGCTATGAGTCAGAACTGGCTGGATACCACCTAATAACAACAACAAGGAAACATTCTACACTAATTTTTTGGGACGGTTAGATAATTTTTTCCATCAGTCCAAAAGTTTTCAATGGTGTTAACAAGGAATTGAAGTGTTTGAAATCTTTTTCACTTTCCACTTATCTGATCTTGTAGCAGTGCACACATAAAGCTAATAAATAAAACTAAAATATTGGTTTGGCCCATAAATTCTTGCAACCATAAAGATAATTTATACTTTAAAGAATAAAGAATTCGATATAATAACATACATTTTAAAATATGTCACAAATGAATTTACAAAGCTTGTGTAAAAATTATGACACCTTTTCAAAATATATATTATGTATGGACAAGGTTTAAAAAGAAAGTTTAGAAATGAAAAACATATTGCTGAACAGATACATATTTATGGAAAGAAGTCTTCTATATATTACCAATTTGATAGAACTGGATTTGAGTTTCCTTTAGCAGGTCCCTGGGTATCAGAAAGTGGATGACTGTGTGTGCGATGTGGCTTTGCAGTGTGTGGAGAGTGTGTTCTGTGCATCACAGGTTTTATTTTCAGGGGTTATCAAGAACACTATAATGAATGGCCAGTTCTCATTCATGGTGGTGCTGCAGGGATGGTTAGTGCTGAAGATACATGGAAAATTTGAAAGCACAGATAATTCCCAATCTCATGGGTGGTCTTAGTTCCATTTTACTGCCAGCAGCCATCTCTACAGGTGTAGACACTGGTTTATTAAACATCCTTTTACCTCTTCTGGTTAATGAGTTAAAGGAGAATCAACAAAGCAGCCAATTAAAGATGAAGAATAACAGGGAATTGGTGCATTTAATCCTAGGCTGCTAAAGGAGAACAGTTGCCTCACTTTGCTTCCAGCTTCATTTTTTACTCTTTGTCTTTTCCAGAGGGTGGATGGAATATGTTCCGATGTTCTTTCCAACTCTCTCTGTGGATGGAGACAATGGGATATGCAAATGTATTCGTCTTTTACAGGGATGGAGACTTACTCTTGTTTTGTGTTTCCAGGTATTTAAACGGGAACAGCTAGGTTTTCTTCTGTTTGTTGGTTGGTTTTTTAATCACAATTATTCTACTTTTGGTAGAAAAGCTAGACATAATTAAAAAGTCACTATTTGAAGATTTTGAGTGCTAGCTCCGCAGCAAGATTTTCTGTGTTGGGTTCAGGAGATGGGAGTAGCTGAGAGCCTTGAGCCTGACATTGGGGCCACATTTGCCCTCCAGCAATGGTTGATTGTGAAACTATGTCTGAGAGGCTGAGCGGAGCCGAGCTTTCTCGCAGGTCTGGAAGATGGGAGTACACCAAGAAAGGTGATGTCTGGAGAATACCCAAGGTTTTCAGTGGGTGCTGGAAATAAACTAGCCCCTGTAGGGTTGAAATACTAAGTCAAACTATCTGAATCCCTCTTTGGTTTACGGTGATCCCCTGAGAACATCTGCCTCTCATAGGCTAAGTGAACCAAACTAGGGGAAGATGGCACTTTCCTGGAGCTTCAAAATGTTCTTACAAGTTTGCACACATGGTGTCCTGCACCCAATAAAAAATAACCAGGTACACAAGAAGGCAAAACATAACAAAAAACTAAGACCCAAAACAAAAGCAACAGAAATAGATCTATAGTGATCTAGATGTTAAATTTACAAGATAAACCAGACCTACAGTTGATCTAGATGTTAAATTTACAAGATAAACAAATTATGCACAACTGGAGAGATAGTGCACAAGAAAGCAGAACAGAAGGAAATAGACTGAAGCTTAGAGAGACAAAAGGATAGACTACTTAATAACTGCTAAACACTATATTTTCCTGCAATAATTAATTATTTAACAAAATTGATCATGCATTGCTTTATGCAGGAAGTCTCAATAAATTGCAAATGACTGAACTCTTACTTTTTCAGAATATGTTCTCTAACCACAGTAAAATTAGGAGGAGAGAGCAAGAATACGATAACTAGAAAATCCTCCAGGCTTAGAAATTAAGCAATATCCTTTTAAATAGCGCAAGAGTAAAAGAAGAAATCACCCAATATTTTAAATTAAATGATAATGAAAATTATATATATATATAAACTTCTGTGATGAAGCTAAAGTCATACTTACTTAAAAATATATTGCATTGATTTCATGTATTTGAAAATAAGAATGAATGAAAATTCATTATTCAAGTATCCATACCAAGGTGTTAAAAAAAGAACAGCCACTTAAATCTAAAAGAAGGAAGGGACTAAAAAGGGGTTAATGTTAAAAAATTAAGCAAATATTTAATAGACGAGATTAAGAAAGCTAAAAGTTGGTTCTTTGCAAAGAATAACAAAATTGATAAACCTCTGGTAGGATTGGTCAAGAAGAAAAAGAGAGAGGGTATCATTAAAACAAACAAACAGAAAAACTTAGATGACCAACGGATCCTCACTACAGATCTTGATGTTGTTAGGTGCTTTTGAGTCTGTTTTGACTCATAACAACTCCATGTGACAGAGTAGAGCTGCCTCATAGGGTTTTCTTGGCCGCAGTGTTTACAGGAGCAGATCACCAGATCTTTTCTCCCATGGAGCCACTGGGTGGATTAAACAGCCAACCATCTGGTTAGAAGCCAAGACTTAATCACTACCGATCTTAGAGACATTGAAAGAGATAAGTAGGGATTCACAAAAAATTTTTGAAAATGTATTAAAATTGTTAGATAAAATGGGCACTTTTTTTATTTTACTAAAACTGACCATACAAAGAGAAATAGAAAATATGAATAGTCCCATGATTATTAAATAAATTGAACCCATAGTGTAAAACATTTCTACAAAGAAAACAGATTATTTTGTAGAAAAAATCATTTATCTTGAACCACCATTGTAAATTTCCTATAATTTTTTAAAGTTTCCAATCAGCAATCATTTAATATTCTTAACTAATTTTGCAAATCACCGCTCGTCTGTCAGTTTGTCATATAGCGGTGGCTTGTGTGTTGCTGTAATTCTGGAAGCTATGACACCAGTATTTCAAATACCAACAGGTACACCCATGGTGGACAGGTTTCAGAGGAGCCTCCAGACTAAGACAGAATAAGAAGGAGGACCTGGCAATCTACTTCTGAAAAAATTGGTGAGTGAAAACCTTATGGATAGCAGCAGAACATTGATACAGTGCCGGAAGATGAGCCCCTCAAGTTGGAAGACACTCAAAATACGACTGGGGAAGAGCTGCCTCCTCAAAGCAGGAAAAAAAAAAAGAAACCCATTGCTGCCGAGTCGGTTCCAACTCATAGTGACCGTATAGCAACAGAGTATGTAACTGCCCCATAAGGTTTCCAAAGTGAGGCTGGTTAATTCAAACTGCAGACCTTTTGGTTAGCAGCCCAACACTTAACCACTGCACCACCAGGACTCCCGTCAAAGTAGAGTTATCTTTAATGGGTGGATGGAGTAAAGCTTTTGGGACCTTCATTTGTTGATGTGGTATAACTCAAAAAGAGAGGAAACAGCTGCAAAATCCACTAATAATAGGAACATTGAATGTATGAAGTATGATTCAAGGCAAATTGGAAGTTGTCCAAACTGAAATGGAATTCATGAAGATCGATACCCTAGGCATTATCCTTTGGAAACGAAAAAAAAAAAAACTGTTGCTGTCAAGTGGATTCTGACTCATGGTGACCCTATAGATCAGAGTAGAACTTGCCCATAGGGTTTTGAAGGAGCTGCTGGTGGATTCGAACTGCTGACTTTTTGGTTAGCAGCCTTAGCTCTTAATCACTTTGTTAGTGAGCTGAAAGGACTGGTATTGGCCATTTTGAATCAGACAATTATATAGTCTACTATACTGGGAATGAAAAATTGAAGAGGAATGGTGCCACGTTCGTCATCAAAAAGAACATTTTAGGATCTATCCTAAAATACAGTGCTGTCAGTGATATGATAATACCCATATGTTTACAAGGTAGACCAGTTAATACGAGTATTATTTAAATTTTTGAACCAATCACTAAGGCCAAAGCTGAAGAAATTGAAGATTTTTACCAACTTCTGCAGTCTGAAAATGATCAAACATGCAATCAAGATTAATTGATAATTACTGGTGGTTGAAATGTGAAAGTTGGAAACAAAGAAGAAGGACCAGTAGTTGGAAAACCTGGCCTTGGTGATAGAAACGATGCCAGAGATCGCATGATAGAAATTTGCAAGACTAATGACTTATTCATTGTAAATACATTTTTTCCAACAATATAAGTGGCAACTATATATGTGGACCTCACTGGATGGGATACACAAAAATCAAATCCACTACATCTGTGGAAAGAGACAATACAGAAACTCAGTATCATCAGTCCAGGGGCCAACTGTGGAACAGACCATCAATTGCTCACACTGAAGTTCAAGGTGAAGCTGAAGAGAATTAAAACAAGTCCATGACAGCCAGAATATGATCTTGAGAATATCCAGCCTGAATTTAGACACCATCTCATGAGTAGATTTGACACATTGAAAACTAATGACCGGAGACTAGACCAGTCATGGAATGACATCAAGGATATCATATATGAAGAAAGCAAAAGATCGCTGAAAAGACAGAAAAAAAAAAATGGATGTCAGAAAAGACTCTGAAACTTGCTCTTGAATGTAGAGTATCTAAAGTGAAAGGAAGAAATGATGAAGTAAAAGCACTAAATAGAAGATTTCAAAGGGCGTCTTGAGAAAACAAAGTAAAGTATTATAATGAAATGTGCAAAGTCCTGGAGATCAAAAACCAAAATGGAAGAACACGCTGGGCATTTCTCAAGCTGAAAGAACTGAAGAAATTCAAGTCTTGAGTTACAATATTGAAGGGTTCTATGGACAAAAAATTTAACAATGCAGGAAGCCTCAAATGAAGGAGGAAGGAATACACAGAATACTGTACCAAAAAGAATTGGTCGAAGTTCAGTCATTTCAGGAGGTAGCATAAGATCAAGAACCTATGGTTCTGAAGGAAGAAGTTCAAGGTGCACTTAAGGCAATGGCTAAAAACAAGGATCCAGAAATTGATGGAATATCAACTGAGACGTTTCAACATATGGATGCAACCTGGAAGTGCCCACTTGACTGTGCCAAGAAACTTGGAAGACAACTATCTAGCCAACTGCCTGGAAACAATCCATATCTGTGCCCATTCCAAAGAAAGATGTTCAAATGGAATGGGGGAAATGATCAAACAATGTTGTTAACATTACATGCAAGTAAAATTATGCTGAAGATAATTCAAAAATGGCTGCAGCAGTACCTTAACAAGGAACAGCCAGAAATTCAAGCCAGAATCAGAAGAGGACTTGGAACAAGGGATATCACTGCTGATGTCAGATGAATCTTGGCTGAAAGCAGAGAATACCAGAAAGATGTTTACCTGTGTTTTATTGAGTACCCAATGGCATTCGACTGTGTGGATCATAACAAATTATAGATAACATCGTGAAGAATGGGAATTTCAGAACACTTAATTGTGCTCATGAGGAACCTGTACATGGATTAACAGGCAGTCATTCAAACAGAACAAGAGGATACTGCGTGGATTAAAGTCAGGAAAGGTGTGTGTCAAAGTTGTATCCTCTCACCATACCTATTCAGTCTGTATGCTGAGCAAATAATCTAAGAAGTTGGACTATATGAAGAAGAATGGGGCATCAGGATTGGAGGAAGACTCATTAACAACCTGTGTTATGCAGATGAGGCAACCGTGCATGCTGAAAGTGAAGAGGACTTGAAGCATTTACCGATGAAGATCACGAACTACGGCTTTCAATATGAATTACACCTTGACATAAAGAAAACAAAAATCCTCAAGACTAGACCAATACGTAACATCATGATAAATGGAGAAAATATTGACATTGTCAAGGATTTCATTTTACTTGGATCTACAATCAATGTCCATAGAAGTAGCAGTCAAGAAATGAAAGGATGTATTGCATTGGGCAAATCAGCTGCAAAAGCCCTCTTTCAAGTGTTAAAAAAGCAAAGATGGCCCCTTAAGGACTAAGCTGCACCTGACCCAGGTCATGGTGTATTCAATCTCCTCATATGCATGCAAAAGCTGGACAATGAATAAGGAAGACTGAAGAAGAATTGATGTCTTTGAATTATGGTGTTGGCAAAGAATATTGAATATACCATGGACTGCCAGAAGAATGGACAAATCTGTCTTGGAAGAAGTGCAAGAATGTTCCTTAGAAGCAAGGATGACAAGACTTCGTCTCACATACTTTGAACATGTTATCAAGTGGGAGCAGTCCCTGGAGAAGGACATCACACTTGGTAAGGTAGAAAGTCAGCAAAACCGAGGAAGACCCGCAATGAGATGGACTGACACAGAGGCTGTAACAATGTACTCAAACATAGCAATGATTGTGGGGATGGTGCAGGACTGGGCAGTGTTTCATTTGTTGTACATAAAGTCACTGTGAGTTGGAACTGACCTGACAACACCTAACAACAACAACAACAATTTTGCAAAAGGACATCGAGCATAATTTCATTAAAAATTTATGAGCACCTATGAATCTACATGATATTTCTTATTAAACACTTTATTTTGTTTCAGAATGTTTCTCTTCCAATATTAAAGAATATCTGAGTGACTGTTAAGCTATCAGTCCATTTTGTATATTATCAACTCCCCCCCACATCTTTCCAGGGCAGCTCTGTGTCCATAAGTGGTGGATGATGGCCAACCCTTCTGCCCTGGTCTGAACAGCTCTTCAGGGTCGTCACAGCTCCAGGTCCCCAGCTTGGCTGATCCTTCTTTGTGACTGCATCACAGCCTTTGCCAGTCCTGCTTTCTTTGCTGCCTCACAGGGTTGACCCTGAGAGCACCACCCAAGGAGGCTTCTTCACTCTAATCATGGAATCATGGACTTGGAGTGGGCTTTTCTTGGTAATGCAGCTGCGGCAGGCTCATCCTTAGTTAAAGGGGAATAGAAAAGATATTCCCTGGAAGTAGCCAAGGAGAGTTGTTTGTATATGTGCTACAAATGAAAATCGTCTTATTTAACAAAATAAAACACTGGTCTGTTCTATCACAGTACTTTACATTCTCAATTGCCACTGCAAAAGGGGTCCAAGAATGACTGATGAAGAGTGAATTGGTAACCTAAACAGCAAAGTAGATGGTAACCTAAAGGGAAGTGTAGGTTACTATTCTAATAAGTAATCGAAACTGAAGAGCAATGAGAAATCTAAATTGAAGAGGGATAAGTAAACTAAACTGTATCGGGATCAGTAATCTAAACTGAGGAGGAATCAGTATCTAAATGAAGAGGGTTGAGTAAACTAAACTGAGGAGCAATGCGTAATGGAAATTGAAGAGGGATGAGCAATCTAATTTGAAGTGAGTAACCTAAACTGAAAGGGGATGAGTAGTCTAAACATGAGAGGAGATGAGTACATTTCACATTTATGACAGTAGTAAGAAATCTACTCTCCATTTTGCACAATAAAAATGTACTTCTGGCAGTAACCCTTTCATAACCAGTGGGACATATAGCAACCACCTATATTTTCCACCTCTTGGTTCCAGAGGGACATATGTGTCCTACATACTACTTTGTGATCTGATGTGGTCATTCTTCATTTCTGCATAATGCCTATTTTTGCATAACAACCTGGTCTTTCTAACCTAACCATGTCTATAAGTGAGGAGTGAGTGTAAACTAAACTGAAGAATGAATGGGTAATCTAAATGGAAGAGTGAGTTGTGAAGCTAAATGGAAGAGCAGAGAAGTAATCTAAATTGAAGGATTGGATGAGAAGTGTAAAATGAAAGGTGATTAGTGTTCTGGAAGAAATATCTGAATATTTGAAAAGGATACTTCCTACAACTGTGGGACAAAACAGACTTCTAACATACATCTGTGTTAACCTCCAAAGAAAAGTTTAGAAAAAAGGAGAAGGGAATAATTCCAGGGAGTTTTCCAGAATTTATTTTAGACATAAAGTCTCAGATGGAGAATAGATTTGAATAGATTAATAACACAGAAACTCCTCTGTAATAAAGATCAATTTAAGCTAGAGAGAAGGCAAGTAGATCCAGTACAACAATTCCAAGAATAACATAACAAAGTGTAGTAGTACAGATTGGAAAAAATCATGAGAGAAAAAGATCAATAATTTGATGGGAATAAATGTAAATATAGGAATGAATCAGATAATTCATCCAAAGTATGCTTCTGCTAAGTGCAGCAGGGATACGTTCAGGACCAGGAGCCCTACAGACAACGCAAATGGAGTGAGGGTCTCACACAGCTGTGAGAGGGAAAAGGAGGCAGGAGTGGGGGCACTGTTCATTCAGCCCAGGAGCTGAGCATGTTAGGGCAGAAAGCAGGCTTATCCAGCAAGAGAAGCTGGTTCCTCAACCAGATCTGCTCACAGTGAGGCTCTGATCTGAAGGGAGAGAAATCACTCAACGATGATTTTTATAATAAATAAGACAAATGAATTAATGAAAAAAATAAATGACCAGTCTCTCTTCACCCCCAACACCAGCCATCCCCAACATATAGTAGGTGCACGAAAAATAGTTACAGAACTAATGAAAGATGCTTACCATCCCAGCATGGTAGAGTCTAGGCAACTACTTACAAATCAGAGGTGGGATTGAGAAGAGTTAAATTTCGTACGTGCAATCTATGCACACGTTTCTGGTCTTGGAATGAGGTTAAGAATCACTGCATCAGGAGAAAATTCATTTACTGACTCTAATTGGGAGAGTAGCATAGAAATTGTTATTTTAAAATCAAATCTATTTTATCTACGAGCCATGAATAAAAAATTAAGGAAGTGGGACTTTATATTTCAGGTAGTGCTTCAAGTATTGCTTATTGTGGAGATTCAGAGTTTCCCCTGTTTTCCCTTAAGAGCCTTCATTTTACTTCCGGGATGCTTTGTGGACTGTTTCGTAGCATTTCGATAAAAATTAACTTTATGTAAATGTTAATTGAATTTACAATTTTTGTTTTAACAAAAACCATTTGGTAAGTATTTTTATGTGAATATTTACTTGGATGGAGAAATAACAGTTCTTATTTAATTATACCTGTGTTGATTAGATTCTTTTGCCTGTGACATTTTAAGTCATGAATAATTTCAAACTCAACAGATGTTTATAAAAGGAAACAAGTTAAACTCTAAGAACAAGCCACGACCTGAATGTCAATTTAACTCTAGTATTAAATACATTCGGATTATCATCAATTTGAAAATTTACTAGTTTATTGACTTAACCTCTAAGGATTCAGCCCATTTAAAATAGAACATTCTCATATAAATAGATAAATGTTCTGCCAGTGCATCACCATACATCCAGTAACACATGAAATTGTAAATGAATTACTTATTTTCATGAACGATATAGACAAAAAGCACTGTTGGGTATTTTCCAATATAAGGGGATTATGTTAAGATGCCTGCTATTAAACTCATCAAATAAACCCACATACTGTCTCATAGGGCAGGAGTTGGTCTTTGTTCACTTCCCCTGTTTCTAATGTCGAATACTGGTTGGCCTGTGTCGGTGATCAATTAGTATTTGCTGAATAAACGAGTGGAAAAACTTCACAACCTTTAATAAAGTCTTTACCAAGTCTATTAGACAAGAGCTAAGTTTGCAAAAATGAGCACACGAAAGATTAAATTTATCACATTTATGTGAAACGTGCAATTAGCGTACAGCCTTTCTATGGCAAAACCATGACTTTTTTGGCCATGTACAAAACTTGAGCATGAGAAAAGATGTGTAGGCACAAAATAGTTTCTGATGTCATTGAAAATCAGTATCAAGAGAACTAAACTAGTGGAATGACGGTTGTGAGGCCATTTTACTTCTCTCTTGCTCCAGCATAGCCTGCAGGGCTCGTCAAAGCCAGATACAGTGTCCTGCAAGGCCAGCTCCAAGTCCCGGCAGGGCGGGGTGCCCAGGGCCCATCTGGATACAGACAGCTCACTTCTAGATGTCCATTCTTTAACACACACGGTGTTTCTATTTAACTTGAAGTTGTTCTGTAGGGGGTTTCTTTCTGCCATCACCACTTACCTTTTTTTCATTAGATCAGTCTTCTCACTGGTGTGTAGCCTTAATTTACAATCAGCAGAAGAATTAAGAAGGATGCTGCAAGCTTAAATTTACCAATTTAGTGTAAATTCTATCAATCTAAATATAAATTAAGAAAAAAATCAGCCATTTTGTATTTTATGGAAAAGAAAACCACATTATGAATTGCCTTGTTTTTCCTCCCATGCCAACATTATCAGAATTATCCAGATAGGTACCAACCACTTTGGCCAGTCTTGTTAGCCGTGATTTGCTCATGTGGTGGATCTAAATGGCCCATTCACTTGTTCTAGAAATAATGTTTTGCCTAGCAGAATTTGGATTCTCTGATTAAAATACATCTGGTTTATTTTTTCTCCTTGTCCTCCTCTTATTTAGGATACTCATTATAAGTAGGCTCAATTTTGTGCCAGATTTTCCCGAAATTCACTGTGATTCCAAATTCATTGATCTAATAATTATTAAATACCTGTAATACATACGTATCAGATATAATATCTACTAATAAAATGGAAATAAATGTTTTAAAATATTTATTTGAATCTCTTCAGAAAATCGTATCACTTGACTCTTTTCCATTTTCTGAAAAAAATTTCTATTTTCCAAAAGGAGTAAAATATAAATAGTTTCCCAGTAAATATTTCCCTAAAAATGTGTTATTTTCCTCCACAGAATCTTGTAGTGTGCAGAATGTTTTAAGTTTTTGTAGCTAAAATGATTGAGTCTTCACTTCAGGAATGCTCCTGCAGTTTTTATGCTTAAAACACTCTCCTATTAATTTACAGATCAGTTAAATTTTGCTTTTCTCAGTAGATTTACATTATTTTAACACACACAATATTTCTATTTAACTTTCCAATTAATTTGGAGTTACTTTTGTACATGATGGGATAAAATTCTCTGTTGACTTTGGCAAGTGGCTTATTTTCCTACTAACAATTTTGATTAATTCCTTCCTTCTCATTATACCCCCCACACCCACTCACCCCACGGTCTGCTGAAGGACATTACCCTCTGTTGCACCTGAGCCAGTCTTTAACCATTGAACTGTTGTCAGGTTATCATTTTAGTTCCTAGGGAGGCAAGCCAGTGTGGACTGTGATTCTACCCACTGATTCCAATAGCTAAAGGGAGCATTTCTTCATTTTCTTCATGTTGATTTCCCCTTCAAAGAGCTTAGGCTTGGGCAGGCATACCTGTGGGAGAGAGTGCTGGGGGCGGGGTGGCAGCAAGGAAAGCTCTTCAATTCTTTAGGAAAATGGATATTTTCCTTTATAGCTCAAATGCTGGGAATCCTCTTTATGTTACATTTATAGAATCAGCTATACTGATCTCATTTCCATTTCCACAAAAAAGTTAAGTGTAAAGTTAATTTATGCTTGTCAGTGGAAGAATTTCATACATAAAATTGGGGTTGATTCTGTGTTTTCCTAAGCATTTAATTTTGGGGATAAAGCAAACTAAATCAAAAGGACCCCTTGGCAGAGAATTCAGGGGAATGTTGGAGGATTCCCCTATGTTATCAGGATGCTGTGGACATGTCAGTACAATGAGTCCATCACTACAGGTGCATTCTATGCACCAGGGTCACCTGAGCCCAGGAATACGTAATGTGGTCCTACCTTTCCTTCTCCCGGCATCTGCCTGCTTGCTGTAAGCATCAGCCTTCAAGATGATGTTTAGTTTCCTTCCTGACTGTGCTATCATCTTATTCCAAACTATCTCAACGGCATTCTGCATCTCAGCACCAGAGCCTGATTTTCATAAATGGGGGGACTGTAGGTGGGTTCTGTGCTAGAGATCCTGGTAGGGGGATGCACCTCCTGACCCTCTCTCAGCTTCCTCAGCACCTGTTGCAGGTAATGTTGACAAGGGCAGGATATGCCATGAATATAAGCAGTCAGCATGCCTCAGCATCCATCCTGCGATGGATGTAGCTTTCTCACAAAATGGGCCATGAATATCACTAAAGGAGGGAAATTGGCATTTTGAGTAGGGGGAGGGCAAAACGAAATATAAGAGGGATGCATAACAGCATCCCCCGCTAACTAGCATCTGTGGTGTGTATGTGTGACGGATGCTGGCGAGCTGGGCCAAGCCAGCTGCTGTCCACATGCCGAATGAGTGTTTACAAAAACTCCACATAAAACCAGAAGTGTGGTTACCAACACCGGCATCATCTATCTGAAATACTTGCTTCACAGCTTGGGCCACTCCTGACCTTTAGGAACCCATGCTTTGTAAACAGTCCTTTATCCATCTCTCCTGAATCTCTGCCCCCTCCTCTCACGAACCTGACAACATTTCGTTCTGTTGTACTTGCAATCACCTTGAGTCTGAACAAACTTGATGGCAAATAACGACAAGAACAACAACTATGAAAGGTAAACTATGTTCTCTCTTTCTCGCTCTCTGTCTCTGTTGCTCCCTTGAATAAAATTTAAGTATGAATTTAAACATACAGAAACTTAAATATATAAATATACA